>NC_140167.1:18227531-18292133 GCF_963971535.1 Notolepis coatsorum | reverse complement strand
GATGAGAGAGGGAGGATGGGAGACAGAGAAGGGGTTAATCGGGATTTAATTGGGTCCATCTATCTCAAATGTAGGTATATTTATTAATTAAAACATTCATTCATTCATTCGCACGACGTAGCCTATTGAAGCTGCGTTGTAAAGTGATCATCTTTACGATAATTTAATTGTAATCACAATGGATACAGGCCACGGCAAGCTACAGTCTTCTAGAATTCTAAGAAAGATACATAAAAAACATGAACAAAATAATATGGACCTCAATGTGACCATCAGTAGTGTTTCTGGGTTGGCTCTTTTCACAACAGCCATTTCTACTTGTCATCGAAGGGTAAACAAAAGTGGAATAATTTATTATTCTATATAGTCTGTCTAAAGGTTTGCCCTGAGTGGGAGGTTCGAAGGGTCAAAGTGGGTATAAAACAGAAGGGAAGACTGTCAAGTTTTAAACTGTGGATACCAAACAGAGAAGGTAAAGACGACCTTGAACTCTTGCACAGTAATCCAAAACTATTTTATTGCACTGTAAAAAAAAAGATTTTATTTATTTATATTTACTATTTTATTGCACTGCACTATTGCACTTTTGCATTTTACTTTATGCGTGTTTTTTTTTCTGTTGTGAGCTGCAGTTTCTGTATGAAAGGTGCTATACAAATAAAGTGTATTATTATTATTATTATTATTATTATTATTATTATTATTATTATTATTATTATTATTATTATTATTATTATTATTATTATTATTATTATTATTATTATTATTATTATTATTATTATTATTATTATTATTATTATTATTATTATTATTATTATTATTATTATTATTATTATTATTATTATTATTATTATTATTATTATTATTATTATTATTATTATTATTATTATTATTATTATTATTATATCTATGTTTAAAATAGTTTTCCCATTCAAAAGGGCTTGTTCCTGAGAAGTTGACCTTCTGAAGATGCTGAACATGGTAGTCGCCAAACACCCCCCCCCCCCCCCCCCCCCCGCACCCTTATTTTCTCTCTCTCTCCACTGTGTATTATCAAATAATACAGAAATGGCATAAATATAATCTTTAAAATCCTTGAACAAGGTTGGACTCCCCCCCCCCCCCCCCCCCCGCTCCTAGGAATTGCTCTCAGTCCGGGTTCTCAGAAAAGGCATGCTGGTACTGATGCGTACCCAGCATGCAACACTGCGTGAAGGCTGGGCGCCGCTGCCATCGACAAGTTCAGACACGTCCAGCTTCCTGCCGTTTCCTAGGAAACAACGGTCTCCCCGACGACACAGCGCATCACTCAAATAATGACGTTGTATCTGCCTGTGTGTGCGTGTGTGTGTGTGTGTGGGTTTAGTGTGTGTGGTACATGTTTTCTACAGGCGTGTGTGAAACATGTTTGACACAGGCGTGTGTGTGGTACATATTTTATACAGGCGTGTGTGATACATGTTTGACACAGACGTGTGTGTGGTACATATTTAATACAGGCGTGTGTGATACATGTTTGACAAAGGCGTGTGTGTGGTACATGTTTGATAAAGGCGTGTGTGTGGTACATGTTTGAAACAGGCGTGTGTGTGTGTGGTACATGTTTGATAAAGGCGTGTGTGTGGTACATGTTTGAAACAGGCGTGTGTGTGTGTGGTACATGTTTGATAAAGGCGTGTGTGTGGTACATGTTTGAAACAGGCGTGTGTGTGTGTGGTACATGTTTGACACAAGTGTGTGTGGTACATGTTTTATACAGGTGTGTGTGGTACATGTGTGGTACAGTCGTAAACCCCTTTGCTTTGTTTAAGCTCAGTAGAGCAGCCATTGTTTCGTTGGCGTGTTACTGGATTATGTTGCCTTC
This sequence comes from Notolepis coatsorum, assembly GCF_963971535.1. NCBI lineage: Eukaryota > Metazoa > Chordata > Actinopteri > Aulopiformes > Paralepididae > Notolepis > Notolepis coatsorum. The sequence continues at coordinate 18,290,269 of NC_140167.1, read as the reverse complement.
CTCTGAAAGGTGAACTCACTATAAATCAATGACTCTCCAGCTGAACTAGTGGAGCTGGTTAACAGAACCTGTCCTCAGTGTGACACTCGGCTGACCGCTCCTCTTCAAGGCAGACAGAATGTACAGGTGAACCTAGGGACCAAAGTTGCCTTGAGGCTCCAGGTATGATGTACAGTATTGATTTGTTTTATTATAAAATTATGCAAATAATGTACAGAGCTAAAGCAAAGTTACTCCCGGACGGGGTGCGAAGGTTTTTTTTTTCAATACATGAAAGAAAATTATATGATTTGAGAGATATTTGTAAATGTACTGTTCCAAAAGCTAAGAAAGGGATTAAAAGGAGGTGTATTTCTATTATTGGGGTTAACTTGTGGAACAATGCTGATATACAGTTAAGAATGAGTCATTCGCTTTTGGTTTTATAAGAAAATGTTTTTTTTAAAGCTATTTTTGAAAACTACAAAGGTGAATAATACTGTTTTTTTTTTTGCTATTTTCTTTTAGAATACTGTTTTAATTTTGTTAAGAATATAGGACAGGCATGTATAAGCATTATGCTTCAGTCTGTACCTTTTCAGTCACTGTAAAATCAATTATTGTTAAATGATTGTGCATATTGTATTGTGTGATATGATGACTGAATAAACGACTACTACTACTACTACTACTACTACTACTACTACTACTACTACTACTACTACTACTACTACTACTACTACTACTACTACTACTACTACTACTATTACTACTACTATTACTACTACTACTACTGCTACTACTACACTACTACTACTACTACTACTACTACTACTACTACTACTACTACTACTACTACTACTACTACTACTACTACTACTACTACTACTACTACTACTACTACTACTACTACTACTGTTAAGGTTAGGGTAAAGAGGTTACGGGATGAATGTAAGTCTATGGAATGTCCCCACAACAAATGAAAATGTGAGTGTATGTGTGTGTGTGTGTGTGTGTACTTGCATGTGTATGTGTGTGTGTGTGTGTGTGTGTGTACTTGCATGTGTATGTGTGTGTGTGTGTGTGTGCATTTGCGTGTGGTTGTGTGTCATTCTCACCTTCCTTGTAGTTCTGTAGCCTAGCTTTGCTCTCAGCTTCTGACATAGAAATATAACATGAGAGAGCTGCAAAGCAAATGGCAGCTGTATGTGTGTGTACGTGTGTGTGTGTGTGTGTGTGTGTGTGTGTGTGTGTGCACACGAGCGCTCGCATGCGTTTGTTAAGTCTACAGCGTCTGTCTGTGGATGTGTGTGTATACGCGTGTGTGTTTATTTGACAGTTACATTCGTAAGTGTCTCCATTGTCTCTAGTATCACGTTACTGTTGTGTCAGTGTGCATCAGTCTGACGTCTCCATGTCCTCCGGAGGAATTAAGACGGTAAACACTTCACTTCCTGGTTTGACAGACACGGTTTTGTGACTCAGCTCTTTGTCCTCTCGACGGTAAACATAGCACGTGTGTGAAATTCCCAATAAGCTGCGACCAAAACCTCCTATTTCTACCGCTTCTTGGCTGCCTGGATACGTGGTTCAACCTGAACGCTATACGTATCTTGTAATAGACCAGTGATTCTCAACCTTTTTCATGTCAAGGAAGAGGCTACTATATAGCTAACTGTAATTACTAGCCCTATGTATACTTATCATAACACTCACATGGCACACGTTTTAGCAGCTAACCACATGCTATAGCCCATACCATATAACCTACCTCCATTATCACAAGGTTTATTTGACACAAGCTAACCGCTAACGGCTCATTATGAACCATGCGGTTAGCCCGGTAGCCTTATGACACAAGCTAACCGCTAACGGCTCATTATGAACCATGCGGTTAGCCCGGTAGCCTTATGACACAAGCTAACCGCTAACGGCTCATTATGAACCATGCGGTTAGCCCGGTAGCCTTATGACACAAGCTAACCGCTAACGGCTCATTATGAACCATGCGGTTAGCCCGGTAGCCTTATGACACAAGCTAACCGCTAACGGCTCATTATGAACCATGCGGTTAGCCCGGTAGCCTTATGACACAAGCTAACCGCTAACGGCTCATTATGAACCATGCGGTTAGCCCGGTAGCCTTATGACACAAGCTAACCGCTAACGGCTCATTATGAACCATGCGGTTAGCCCGGTAGCCTTATAGCCTTGTTTAGCATAGCTAGTGGGCAGCTCCGCATCACAGAGGCGTGATGAGGAGGTAATTAACAGGCAGGTGAACGCCACTTAGCCACGACTGGAGGTCAAAAGAATAAAAAATGAGTTTTTACAGCCAAGCATGGGCCAAGGGGTGTGTAGGCTGTACACAGTGTGAGTTATTGTTATTATATATTTTTTAGGAGGGAATAATTATATGTTGAAGCGTGTGTTCTGTGCAGCAGGTCAAATAATACCACAGTAATCATTTCACCGCTTTTGTTCTTCTCCGACTCACAACTCTCCCTCTCTCTCTCTCTCTCTCTCTCTGCCCCCTCTTGCTCTCTCCACCCCTTCTCTCTCTCTCTCTCACTCTCTCTCTCTCTCTCTCTCTCTCCACCCCTTCTCTCTCTCTCTCTCTCTCTCTCTCTCTGCCCCCTCTTGCTCTCTCCACCCCTTCTCTCTCTCTCTCTCTCTCTCTCTCTCTCTCTCTCTCTCTCTCTCCACTCTCTCTCTCTCTCTCTCTCTCTCTCTCTCTCTCTCTCTCTCTCTCTCTCTCTCTCTCTCTCTCTCTCCCTCTCTCTCTCTCTCTATCCCTGACTTGTGTAGACCAAACTACTCCAGTAAACACAGTAAAATTAAACGACATCAACAACAACAACAACAGCAGCGTGCTAGGCTAGAATTATCTCAGTAATGTTCGGCGGTCTCTCTCCGTACTGCATACAGGGTCACACTCCCTCCATTAGTTACCTCTCCTGGAGCGAGGTCATGTGTGTGTGTTCCATTAATACAACCAACATGTCTCACATTAAGACAAATGACTCACATTAGTCCATTGTTTTGACGAGAGCCACTGAATGAATGGGAGCGGACGGTCATTTTGGATGATCGTGCCAAATCTTTACCGGTACACAATTTACCAAAACCTTTGTAAAACACTCATTTTCCGTGTGATTTTTTATCAACTTTGGACCTGTACTACATAAGACTTCAGGCTATGGAACCGTTATGTTTTACAGCTCCTAGCTCTCAGCTGGAACTTAAAAACAGGCATCTGGCAACCACTAAACAGAAATGTGAGCACACAAAACCTTTACTTCAGTGTGTTCAAACCTCTGTTACTCTATTTCATTAGCACTAAAAGTAATTGGTGTAAGAAACTTCAGAATGTAACCTTTCAAAAGAGACCAGACTCATGCATAAATAGCAAATTATTTGGGAATGCAATTGTAAAGAAATAAATATATATAAACTAGCCCCATTTTAGCCCGATGCTACTGGTCTTTGTTTTATTTTTTATTTTTAGTGTTTTGGTTTTAAGGTTCTTGTTGATTATGTTTGATAGTTTGTTTTCCACTGTTTTGTGGTTTTATTTATTTTTATTTTTTTTATTTTTTTTATCCCCTTTTTCTCCACCTGATTTTTCTGTGCTTTTTCCTCCCATCCCAATTTTGTCGTTATGCCAATTCCCCCCCTCCCCTACCTGGTCGTTGTGCGCATGTGCCCCCTACTGGTTGGTACAAGGGAACCCTGAAGTCTACCACATGCTTCCTCCAACACATGTGGAGACAGCCAGCGGCTCTCTTTTCACCTGACAGCACGGACTCTCATTGGTGAAGTATAACGCGTGGGAGGTCACGCTGCCTTCACCACTTCCTGCCTTTCGCTGAGCAGGCGCCCAGACCTGACCTGTAGGTGTCGCTGTCCACAACGCCAGATTACCACCCACAACTTCCCTCCCACTAACTCAACCAAACGAGTTAGTATTACGATCGGCCCAAGCCGCAGGCAATGCTGACTCCGGGAGTCGAGACCGCAGCCTCTTGCATTGGTGACGAGCGCAATCTCCGCCGCTGTGTGGTTTTATTTTTAACAATTTTTACAATGTTTGTATTATTTGTGAAGCATTTTGTGACTTCTGCTCTGTGAAAGGTTAAAATACACTTACTTACTGACAGGATGTTCAGGTTCAGTTAGTCTGACTCACAGGATGTTCAGGTTCAGTTAGTCTGACTCACAGGAAGTTCAGGTTCAGTTAGTCTGACTCACAGGATGTTCAGGTTCAGTTAGTCTGACTGACAGGATATTCAGGTTCAGTTAGTCTGACTGACAGGATGTTCAGGTTCAGTTAGTCTGACTGACAGGATGTTCAGGTTCAGTAAGTCTGACTCACAGTGTTGTGAAGGGCCAGATTAAACCGAATATATATATTTATTTATATATATATATTTAATTGTATTTGTATATTCTCTAATATTCCCTGATATCCCTTGTATATTCCTTGTACAATATGCATTGAATATCCATTCTAGCCTACTGAACATCCCATAATAGTCTCCATTCTACTATTGGTCGAGACCTTGGTGCCAGGCTGCCATACCCCTCAGACCCAGTTCAAACGTACCGCTCGACATGTACGAACAAGTCCTAGTTCCGCGTAGGAATTTGGCTACCGCACCACTAATGGGACTATTTGTTCATAGTGCGTATATATACTGCGCTACTAAAGTAGGACTTTCTTTTCGGTCCAGTTTCTTACCCTCCAATAGAGTCACAGACGTAAAGCCTCCCCGCGACGCCACGTGTGGGAGTAAGGCCAAGTTCGCCTACCATCGGTATTGAGACATCGTGTATATTAATATTTGAATAGTCATATTTGGCACTATATCGTCGAGTTGGACGTAGTCTATTAAGCTAATAATAGTCTGTTAATATATAGTGCTTCGTGCGGTGAGAATACTACCGTAGTCAGTACCCCATCGTTTCGGGCAGAGAACTGGCTGCTTACCCAGGGTGGTTGACCCTATGTGAAGCTGCACCCGAGGAGCCCCAGAGCAGACGAGCGAGTGGACCTGTATACCGGATTATTCTACCGACGACAGCCCGCCTTCCCAGGCACGGATTATGCTTTGGATACTTTGATTATTCCATGGATAAAGACCCCCGACACTGCCGTGTGTCGGAACCCCCCCCCCTGGAGAGGACGCAAGGTGAGGAGACGCTCTGCAAGACGAGGTCTCTTCACGTCTCTCCCCCGTGGACCGGAGAGAGCCGGCCCACAAAGAGTCCACCTGCTTTCATCTGTGGTCCAAGGATCGCCGGCGCATTGAACGGCACTACAGTGGGTTCACCTGGGATACCCTTGGCCGGACGAGGCAGCTGGATTCTACCCCCCCCCCCCCTCCTACTCCTGTCGGCTTACAAGCGACCGGATTAACCCCCTCTAGTGTATACAGCCTATAATCATTAAAGTATCATTGCTGTTATTCCTTAACTATTCCAGGTCGTATATTTACCACCTGCGCCTTCAGAGATTGGACATTCTCTATTGATATACCGATGAATACTCCTTGCCATAAAAGTGCATACTATTTCAATTCATAAATGTAATTAAGTGATTAAGTGTTTATTCTACACACCATCGCTGTGTAGGAAATAAAGACCTGTTTCTAATTCGTACATTTGTGTTGGATCCGTTTCATCTACGTGAGAGTGTTCATGATAATATATTTATGCCGTGTACTGGGTGGCCGAATATTAAGTACAAAGGTAGTGGTAGTAAGTATCATATCTAGTAATACAGTCAGGGAATTGTACCCCTCAGTTACAATTGGTCCTTCGAGCCGGAGGGTAATTAGTGTAATATTAATATAGTGTTATTAATATTGAAATGGCCTATGATGAACACTCCACGAAACGATCCTCCTAACCAACGCCCGCAGCGCGAACGACGGCTCCCTCAGTACTTAGAGGCTTACGCTGTCAGTCAACAACCTAGTCTTCTACTAACAGTAAACGCGGTAAAACTAGAAAGTAAAAGTATGTCTAACCCCAACGCCCAGACTACCCCGACCATAGAGGCCCCTACGGGCTCTAATGTAACTGACCAAGTTCACGGTGGGGACCAGTGGGAACCAGACATGACTTCACACCCCGCCAGTACTGAAGAAGTAGTCCCCGATGAGTCCCGGGAGGAATACAACGCTACCGAGAGAGAACTCGGCACGGAAGAAGACGGGGAGAGCACCGTGGAGATAGAGCTCCAAGGCTCCGCAAGGAGTACCCCGAGGGAAGGCTCCCCTATACAACCGCCTTTTCCCAGCGAGGCAGAGAGGACCCTACAGCAGGCCTTCCTCATCAGCCTGAACGCCGCTGCCGAACGCGACCGACTGCAGATCCAGCAGCGGAGCGAAGAAGAGCATATACGTCTAGAAATAAGACGCATTCAGATGGAAGAGAATGTGGCCCGAGACCGAGCAGACAGCCAGCGAGCAGCTGCTGGTGCTCTACGGGACGCAGAGCGCGACAGACAGCAGTCGCAACTAATAGAACAGCTGATCAGACGGACAACACCCTCTCCCTCCGCCAGAGGCTCCAGGAACTCGTCTAGACACACCTCCAGGGCGGCATCCCCTAGCCGAGTAAACAACCCTGAACTTGACCAACAGACGAGGTCTATACCCCCCACAGACCACCTCCCCCCACCGGTCCAAGCGAGACCTAGCAACCGGGAAGGAGCAGCATATCCTGTGGAGAGGCTAAACCAGAGACTACAAGCACTGGATGACCTAACTGAAGACGAAGAGGAAGAGGAGGAGAACCACGCCCGAAGACAGCACAGTACTCTACCGGACCAGGAGGTCCGGTACAGCCCAGGCTATACTCCCGCGGAGCTGCGCTACAGACCCCCGACTCTATACACGGGTGAGCACGACGCACGACCCGCACCGAGGAACAGCACCTGGACAAGCGGGCCATGGTACACTGCCGGTACCAGCCCATACCAAGGAGCGGGAGGAGACTCGCCTAGGAGGCCTCTCCCCCAACGCTCGCCGATGTATCCACAGTCAGCGTCATACATTGGCACGCCTATGGTACCCGACTTCACCCAAGAGAACCGGGCCCAGTATACAGAACTCCGCATGTGTCTGGAGACCATGTTGGTGGATGTATTGGATGAACGCCACAAATACGCCATCCTACTGCAGCACTTAAAGGTGCCCCGCGCACATAATATAGCGCTCGCCTACGCGACTTCCACCACCCCATACACAGCAGCGCTGGTAGCATTGGACCAGAGGTATGGGCGCATATGGGATTACGTGATCCAGGAGATCCGACACATCGACCGCTTACCCCCAGCAATAGACAATCGAGCACTGGACGACCTGTCCATCAGAGTGCAGTCCCTGGTAGGGATGTTGGGAGCGCAAAGAGAGAAGGGGAAGTATGAACTTTACGCCAACTCAAATGTGGAAAGGATTCTGGAGAAGCTGCCGCCCGCTCGTCAGGAGCGCTTTAGGCGGCAGAGGGACCACAGAGACCCGAATGGCCCCGAACCGAACCTCCTCGATCTAGCAGACTTCCTGGCGAGAGAAGTCAGCAGCCTACGGCTAGATACATTCGGACGGAGCACCCCTGGCTCCAGAGAAGGAACCAGACGACTCAATGATGGAAGAAGATCGGTGACTGTGATGCACCAATCGGAGTCAGTACCGAGCAGCAGGAGCCACAGTACCCCCTCCAGAACGGAGAAGTGGAAGATAGTGTGCCCCTACTGTGAGAAAGAACACTGGCTAGCGCAATGTGACTCCTTCCCCAAGCTGAACGCGGAGGAAGCAGGTCAATGGATAAAGTCCAACAAGCGCTGTTTTCGCTGTGCGCGCTCACACATGGCAGCCGAATGCCGCTTAAAGAAAAGGTGCACCAAGTGCGATGGAGCCCATCTGGACATACTTCACGACAGTAACAGACGGCGCCCTTCACCTGCACCATCCAGCCGCAAAGCGAGCGTCATGTACATCGATCCCGCCAGCAGCAGTGGAGCCCGAGTACTCCTAAAAGTAGTGCGTGTGACACTAAGCTACCAGAATAAAGTCCTGGACACTTACGCCGTCCTCGATGACGGGTCAGAGAAGACCCTGCTGCTCGCCTCCGCTGCGGCCCCGCTAGGGCTGCGGGGAAGTGAAACCCAAATGACAATTCGGACAATAAGACGAGATTTGAAGACGATAAAGGGCGAGAATGTCTCATTCTCTATCGCAGCAAGCGGCCAGCCTGAGCGACGGTACCAGATTGCAGACGCTTTCACCAGCCAAGAAATAGGACTGTCGCGGTACACATACCCCGTCGCCAAGCTGATGGAGAAATATGCACATCTGCGCAAGTTACCGATCCCGCTCATAGACAATGCTATGCCGACCCTGTTGATAGGCTCCGACCATGCAGACCTCATTGTCCCGATAGACCGGGTTCATACCGGACCCCGAGGCTGCCCTGCAGCAGTCGAGACCCGTTTGGGATGGACTCTCCAAGGCCCGCTCGCCAAATCTCTCAACCGAAGTACAGCCACTAGATGTCTCCACTCCCGAGTCACAGAGGGAGAAACCGCACTCCTGCAACACGTAGAGCGGCTATGGACCCTGGAACAAATGCCCTTTAAGAACGGAAAGAAAGACATTCGCTCTAAAGATGACATTTACGCCATTCACCTCCTAGAGACAGGGACCAAGAGAGTCCCGGTCAACGGCGTGTTGAGATACGCCACGCCACTCCTGCGGCGAGAAGGAATGCCTACTTTCCACGCCAAGACAGACGCCACAGAACGGTACCTGCTGAACACGGAGCGGCGCTTAGCCAAGAACCCCGCCCAAGAGAGTGTATACCGCGCTGAGATTGAGAAGCTCATCACAGCGGGACACGTCACAAAGATGGACATTAAAGAGGCTGACCAGACCACTGAATCGTGGTACGTGCCCCACCACAAGGTCCATCACAACGGTAAAGACCGCATAGTATTTAACTGCAGCTACCAGATCGGATCCCAAAATCTGAATAAAGATTTACTGCCCGGTCCCACACTCGGCCCCTCCCTACTCGGCGCTCTACTCCGCTTCCGCCAGGAAAAGGTGGCCATCAGCGGGGACATTAAAGGAATGTTCCTGCAGGTGAGATTAGTAGAGGCGGACAAGCCCCTGTTACGGTTCCTATGGAGAGAGAAGCCAGGAGATGAGCACCCAGCCATCTACCAATGGGAAGTCCTCCCCTTCGGAACGACGTGCAGCCCCTGCTGTGCGACATTTGCACTACAGAAACATGTAGCAGAGGACCCAGCAGCGGACGAAGAGGTCCGACACAGCGTAAAGAACAGCTTCTACGTAGACAACTGTCTACAAAGCCTTTCAACCCAGGAAGAAGCCGAGGCTCTCCTGATTAAACTCCGCGCCTCATTGATCAAAGGCGGCTTTGATCTCAGGCAGTGGGCTAGCAGCGATCCGCAAGTACAGCGCAGCCTCTCCTCCGAGGACAAGGCAGCCAGCAGCGAGACCTGGATGGCTACAATCCCGGGAGAAGCCCAGGAGATGACCCTGGGATTGGTGTGGCGATTCAAAACAGATTCGCTTCACTACAGACACAAGCCCCTGACTACGGAGCAGGGAAGGCCGGCGGCGGCGCCGACCACCAGACGGAGTGTGTACACAACACTCGCCCGACAATATGACCCGCTAGGATGTATTCTACCGTACACCACCAGGGCAAAAATGATTGTACGAGCATTGTGGGACAAGGACCAGGGCTGGGACGACCCCATTCCCGCACACCTTGCATCCACCTGGAGAGAGTGGGAGATGGAGCTCCACTCACTCCCAGGCGTTAATATGCGCCGAAGCTACTTCCCACCCACGGTGAGGCCAGAGACATGTAAAATGGACTTACACGTCTTCAGTGACGCCTCAGAGGTCGCATACGGATCAGTAGCCTACTTGCGGGCCCAAGAAAGGGGGGGAGAGATCTACACAGCATTTGTCCTCGCCCGCTCGAGAATAGCCCCACGCAAGCAACAATCTATCCCACGTCTAGAGCTCTGCGCAGCCCTAGCCGGAGCGCACCTAGCCACGCTCATCCAACGTGAGCTCACCATACCGGTGTCTAGAACAATCCTGTGGTCAGATTCCACGACGGTACTCGCCTGGATCAAATCGGACTCATGCAAGTACAAAGTCTTCGTGGGAGTCAGAGTCACCGAGATTCAAGACTTAACCGAAGAGTTAACCGGAGAAACAGAGTGGCGCTACGTTGATACAAAACAGAACCCAGCTGACGTCATCACCCGGGGGATGCCCCTGGATGACCTCACCCGTCGCAATGTCTACAGTGACGGCCCCGCATTCCTAAGACTCCCGGAAGGACAGTGGCCCATGCCTATCCCGAGGGAAGCAAGTCCAGAGGAGGTGGAAATTAAGAAGTCTGTGTTCTGTGGATTGAGCACCGTAGCCTCCACCGACCCTAACATAAACGATTGCACGTCCATAGAGAGTGCACAACAAAGAACATTCCTGCGGTACCACCCGGAGTGCAAGTCCCCACGAATGTGGAGGTACAGCCAAGTATTAGCCGACAAGTTTTGGAGCAGTTTCCTACTGCACTACCTACCGTCTCTACAGACCCGCCAGAAGTGGGTAAAGGAGAGAGACAATTTGACAGAAGGAACAGTCGTCATGATTATTGATCAATCACTGCCCAGAGCTATGTGGCCGGCCGGCCGCGTAAGCAAAGTGATCACCGGTGCCGACGGCAAGGTCCGAGCAGCTGAAGTGCTTGTCCAGGGTCGCACTTACACCCGTCCCGTGGCGAGGCTCATAGAACTGCCCCGACTCCCAGACACAATCGATGATGACCATGACCCTATAACCCTATGACTTTGTGAAGTTGACTGACCCCTACAGCAAACCCTTATGTGTAAATAGACAACGCGATTAATCTGTCTCTGCTTAACTGATTAGGTCTGGGACCAATCAGGGGGTGGCTGTTGTGAAGGGCCAGATTAAACCGAATATATATATTTATTATATATATATATTTAATTGTATTTGTATATTCTCTAATATTCCCTGATATCCCTTGTATATTCCTTGTACAATATGCATTGAATATCCATTCTAGCCTACTGAACATCCCATAATAGTCTCCATTCTACTATTGGTCGAGACCTTGGTGCCAGGCTGCCATACCCCCCAGACCCAGTTCAAACGTACCGCTCAACATGTACGAACAAGTCCTAGTTCCGCGTAGGAATCTGGCTACCGCACCACTAATGGGACTATTTGTTCATAGTGCGTATATATACTGCGCTACTAAAGTAGGACTTCCTTTTCAGTCCAGTTTCTTACCCTCCAATAGAGTCACAGACGTAAAGCCTCCCTGCGACGCCACGTGTGGGAGTAAGGCCAAGTTCGGCCTACCATCGGTATTGAGACATCGTGTATATTTCGGGCAGAGAACTGGCTGTTTATCCAGGATGATCGACCCCATGTGAGATTGCACCCGAGGAGCCCCAGAGCTGACGAGCGAGTGGACCTGTATACCGGATTATTCTACCGACGACAGCCCGCCTTCCCAGGCACGGATTATGCTTTGTATACGTTGATTATTCCATGGATAAAGACCCCCGACACTGCCGTGTGTTGGAACCCCCCCCCTGGAGAGGACGCAAGGTGAGGAGACGCTCTGCAAGACGAGGTCGCTTCACGTCTCTCCTCCGTGGACCGGAGGACGCCGGCCCACAAAGAGTCCATCTGCTTTCATCTGCGGTCCAAGGATCGCCGGCGCATTGAACGGCACTACAGTGGGTTCACCTGGGATACCCTTGGCCGGATGAGGCAGCCGGACTCTACCCCCCCCCCCTTCCTACTCCTGTCGGCTTACAAGCGACCGGATTAACCCCCCCTAGTGTATCCAGTCTATAATCATTAAAGTATCATTGCTGTTATTCCTTAACTATTCCAGGTCGTATATGTACCACCTGCGCCTTCAGAGATTGGACATTCTCTATTGATATACCGACGAATACTCTTGCCATAAAAGTGCATACTAATTCCCATTCATAAATGTGATTGATTTGATTAAGTGCTTGCTCTACACACCATCGCTGTGTAGAAATAAAGACCTATTTCTAATTCGTACATTTGTGTTGGATCCGTTTCATCTACGTGACAGTGTTCATCATAATATATTTATGCCGAGTACTGGGTGGCCGAATATTAAGTACAAAGGTAGTGGTAGTAAGTATCATATCTAGTAATACAGTCAGGGAATTGTACCCCTCAGTTACAGTTGTCATACAGAAGTACAGAATACTTTTATACAAAATGCTTCTTACATAGAAGCATTTGCATAGAAGACATGGCAAAAACATATGAAGATTATTATACGTTCACGTTTGAAGCCTGCAAACTTCAAGAGGACGTAATCAGAGCAGCATAACTGGACCACATAAATAGATGCAGCACTCCAGGTTCAGTTCCCTTCTACTGCTCCTGTACCCCCCCCCCTCTACCACTGTAGAACTACACTCAGGTGTTATATTACTGCTCCTGTACCCCCCCCCCCCCCCTCTACCACTGTAGAACTACACTCAGGTGTTATATTACTGCTCCTGTACCCCCCCCCCTCTACCACTGTAGAACTACACTCAGGTGTTATATTACTGCTCCTGTACCCCCCCCCCCTCTACCACTGTAGAACTACACTCAGGTGTTATATTACTGCTCCTGTACCCCCCCCCCCTCTACCACTGTAGAACTACACTCAGGTGTTATATTACTGCTCCTGTACCCCCCCCCCTCTACCACTGTAGAACTACACTCAGGTGTTATATTACTGCTCCTGTACCCCCCCCCCCTTCTACCACTGTAGAACTACACTCAGGTGTTATATTACTGCTCCTGTACCCCCCCCCCTCTACCACTGTAGAACTACACTCGGGTGTTATATTACTGCTCCTGTACCCCCCCCCTCTACCACTGTAGAACTACACTCAGGTGTTATATTACTGCTCCTGTACCCCCCCCCCCCTCTACCACTGTAGAACTACACTCAGGTGTTATATTACTGCTCCTGTACCCCCCCCCCCCCTCTACCACTGTAGAACTACACTCAGGTGTTATATTACTGCTCCTGTACCCCCCCCCCCCCTCTACCACTGTAGAACTACACTCAGGTGTTATATTACTGCTCCTGTACCCCCCCCCCCTCTACCACTGTAGAACTACACTCAGGTGTTATATTACTGCTCCTGTACCCCCCCCCCCCCCTCTACCACTGTAGAACTACACTCAGGTGTTATATTACTGCTCCTGTACCCCCCCCCCCCCTCTACCACTGTAGAACTACACTCAGGTGTTATATTACTGCTCCTGTACCCCCCCCCCTCTACCACTGTAGAACTACACTCAGGTGTTATATTACTGCTCCTGTACCCCCCCCCCTCTACCACTGTAGAACTACACTCAGGTGTTATATTACTGCTGCTGTACCCCCCCCCCCCCTCTACCACTGTAGAACTACACTCAGGTGTTATATTACTGCTCCTGTACCCCCCCCCCTCTACCACTGTAGAACTACACTCAGGTGTTATATTACTGCCCCTGTACCCCCCCCCCTCTGCCACTGTAGAACTACACTCAGGTGTTATATTACTGCTCCTGTGCCCCCCCCCCCCTCTACCACTGTAGAACTACACTCAGGTGTTATATTACTGCTCCTGTACCCCCCCCCCCCTCTACCACTGTAGAACTACACTCAGGTGTTATATTACTGCTCCTGTACCCCCCCCCTCTACCACTGTAGAACTACACTCAGGTGTTATATTACTGCTCCTGTACCCCCCCCCCCTCTACCACTGTAGAACTACACTCAGGTGTTATATTACTGCCGCTGTACCCCCCCCCCCCCTCTACCACTGTAGAACTACACTCAGGTGTTATATTACTGCTCCTGTACCCCCCCCCCTCTGCCACTGTAGAACTACACTCAGGTGTTATATTACTGCTCCTGTACCCCCCCCCCCCTCTACCACTGTAGAACTACACTCAGGTGTTATATTACTGCTCCTGTACCCCCCCCCCCCTCTACCACTGTAGAACTACACTCAGGTGTTATATTACTGCTCCTGTACCCCCCCTCTACCACTGTAGAACTACACTCAGGTGTTATATTACTGCTCCTGTACCCCCCCCCCCCTCTACCACTGTAGAACTACACTCAGGTGTTATATTACTGCTCCTGTACCCCCCCCCCTCTACCACTGTAGAACTACACTCAGGTGTTATATTACTGCTCCTGCACCCCCCCCCCCCTCTACCACTGTAGAACTACACTCAGGTGTTATATTACTGCTCCTGTACCCCCCCCCCCTCTACCACTGTAGAACTACACTCAGGTGTTATATTACTGCTCCTGTACCCCCCCCCCCCCTCTACCACTGTAGAACTACACTCAGGTGTTATATTACTGCTCCTGTACCCCCCCCCCTCTACCACTGTAGAACTACACTCAGGTGTTATATTACTGCTCCTGTACCCCCCCCCCCCCCTCTACCACTGTAGAACTACACTCAGGTGTTATATTACTGCTCCTGTACCCCCCCCCCCCTCTACCACTGTAGAACTACACTCAGGTGTTATATTACTGCTCCTGTACCCCCCCCCCCCCTCTACCACTGTAGAACTACACTCAGGTGTTATATTACTGCTCCTGTACCCCCCCCCCTCTACCACTGTAGAACTACACTCAGGTGTTATATTACTGCTCCTGTACCCCCCCCCCCCTCTACCACTGTAGAACTACACTCAGGTGTTATATTACTGCTCCTGTACCCCCCCCCCTCTACCACTGTAGAACTACACTCAGGTGTTATATTACTGCTCCTGTACCCCCCCCCCTCTACCACTGTAGAACTACACTCAGGTGTTATATTACTGCTCCTGTACCCCCCCCCCTCTACCACTGTAGAACTACACTCAGGTGTTATATTACTGCTCCTGTACCCCCCCCCCCTCTACCACTGTAGAACTACACTCAGGTGTTATATTACTGCTCCTGTACCCCCCCCCCTCTACCACTGTAGAACTACACTCAGGTGTTATATTACTGCTCCTGTACCCCCCCCCTCTACCACTGTAGAACTACACTCAGGTGTTATATTACTGCTCCTGTACCCCCCCCCCCTCTACCACTGTAGAACTACACTCAGGTGTTATATTACTGCTCCTGTACCCCCCCCCCCCTCTACCACTGTAGAACTACACTCAGGTGTTATATTACTGCTCCTGTACCCCCCCCCCCTCTACCACTGTAGAACTACACTCAGGTGTTATATTACTGCTCCTGTACCCCCCCTCTACCACTGTAGAACTACACTCAGGTGTTATATTACTGCTCCTGTACCCCCCCCCCCCTACCACTGTAGAACTACACTCAGGTGTTATATTACTGCTCCTGTACCCCCCCCCCCTCTACCACTGTAGAACTACACTCAGGTGTTATATTACTGCTCCTGTACCCCCCCCCCCCCCCTCTACCACTGTAGAACTACACTCAGGTGTTATATTACTGCTCCTGTACCCCCCCCCCCCCTCTACCACTGTAGAACTACACTCAGGTGTTATATTACTGCTCCTGTACCCCCCCCCCCTCTACCACTGTAGAACTACACTCAGGTGTTATATTACTGCTCCTGTACCCCCCCCCCCTCTACCACTGTAGAACTACACTCAGGTGTTATATTACTGCTCCTGTACCCCCCCCCCCCCTCTACCACTGTAGAACTACACTCAGGTGTTATATTACTGCTCCTGTACCCCCCCCCCCCCCTCTACCACTGTAGAACTACACTCAGGTGTTATATTACTGCTCCTGTACCCCCCCCCCCTCTACCACTGTAGAACTACACTCAGGTGTTATATTACTGCTCCTGTACCCCCCCCCCTCTACTACTGTAGAACTACACTCAGGTGTTATATTACTGCTCCTGTACCCCCCCCCCCTCTACCACTGTAGAACTACACTCAGGTGTTATATTACTGCTCCTGTACCCCCCCCCCCCTCTACCACTGTAGAACTACACTCAGGTGTTATATTACTGCTCCTGTACCCCCCCCCCCCTCTACCACTGTAGAACTACACTCAGGTGTTATATTACTGCTCCTGTACCCCCCCCCCCTCTACCACTGTAGAACTACACTCAGGTGTTATATTACTGCTCCTGTACCCCCCCCCCCTCTACCACTGTAGAACTACACTCAGGTGTTATATTACTGCTCCTGTACCCCCCCCCCCTCTACCACTGTAGAACTACACTCAGGTGTTATATTACTGCTCCTGTACCCCCCCCCCCCTCTACCACTGTAGAACTACACTCAGGTGTTATATTACTGCTCCTGTACCCCCCCCCCCCTCTACCACTGTAGAACTACACTCAGGTGTTATATTACTGCTCCTGTACCCCCCCCCCCTCTACCACTGTAGAACTACACTCAGGTGTTATATTACTGCTCCTGTACCCCCCCCCCCTCTACCACTGTAGAACTACACTCAGGTGTTATATTACTGCTGCTGTACCCCCCCCCCCCTCTACCACTGTAGAACTACACTCAGGTGTTATATTACTGCTCCTGTACCCCCCCCCCTCTACCACTGTAGAACTACACTCAGGTGTTATATTACTGCTCCTGTACCCCCCCCCCCTCTACCACTGTAGAACTACACTCAGGTGTTATATTACTGCTCCTGTACCCCCCCCCCTCTACCACTGTAGAACTACACTCAGGTGTTATATTACTGCTCCTGTACCCCCCCCCCTCTACCACTGTAGAACTACACTCAGGTGTTATATTACTGCTCCTGTACCCCCCCCCCTCTACCACTGTAGAACTACACTCAGGTGTTATATTACTGCTCCTGTACCCCCCCCCCCTCTACCACTGTAGAACTACACTCAGGTGTTATATTACTGCTCCTGTACCCCCCCCCCCCCTCTACCACTGTAGAACTACACTCAGGTGTTATATTACTGCTGCTGTACCCCCCCCCCCTCTACCACTGTAGAACTACACTCAGGTGTTATATTACTGCTCCTGTACCCCCCCCCCCCCTCTACCACTGTAGAACTACACTCAGGTGTTATATTACTGCTCCTGTACCCCCCCCCCCTCTACCACTGTAGAACTACACTCAGGTGTTATATTACTGCTCCTGTACCCCCCCCCCCCCCCCCTCTACCACTGTAGAACTACACTCGGGTGTTATATTACTGCTCCTGTACCCCCCCCCCCTCTACCACTGTAGAACTACACTCAGGTGTTATATTACTGCTCCTGTACCCCCCCCCCCCTCTACCACTGTAGAACTACACTCAGGTGTTATATTACTGCTCCTGTACCCCCCCCCCTCTACCACTGTAGAACTACACTCAGGTGTTATATTACTGCTCCTGTACCCCCCCCCCCTCTACCACTGTAGAACTACACTCAGGTGTTATATTACTGCTCCTGTACCCCCCCTCTACCACTGTAGAACTACACTCAGGTGTTATATTACTGCTCCTGTACCCCCCCCCCTCTACCACTGTAGAACTACACTCAGGTGTTATATTACTGCTCCTGTACCCCCCCCCCCCTCTACCACTGTAGAACTACACTCAGGTGTTATATTACTGCTCCTGTACCCCCCCCTCTACCACTGTAGAACTACACTCAGGTGTTATATTACTGCTCCTGTACCCCCCCCCCCTCTACCACTGTAGAACTACACTCAGGTGTTATATTACTGCTCCTGTACCCCCCCTCTGCCACTGTAGAACTACACTCAGGTGTTATATTTCGGGGGTGACTGAGCCGACCCCCAAGAGAACAAAGGGAGGGTACTTGACTCAAGTGCTCTCCCAGAGAGGGGGTCGGGGGCTACTGCCCTCAGACCCCCAAGATCATTTTTAATAAGTGGGTTCGGGGCGGTCTGACTTGGGGTACTGCCCATATATTAGTGTTGCAATGCAGGATAAGTAAACGATAAGTAAAAGCTAAGAAATCGGATGGGGCTGGGGCGTTTGGGAGGCAGTGGAGGTGTGAAATCTGGCCCGGTCCAGAACAATAGGAGTCACGAAATCAGTTTGGAGTGGAGTGGTGGAGGAGTGGTAGAGGCGCAGGAGAGGTTTGATTTTTCAGTGCTGGATCTGTAGCACTTTGACATAACCTTTAATCAGAGCAGCATAACTGGACCACATACCACTTTAACATAACCTTTAATCAGAGCAGTATAACTGGACCACATACCACTTTAATATAACCTCTAGAGGTCAATGGATCGAGGGGTGAATGCTCCCAAGCACTGGAATACACAAACATCATGTAGAATGCATACTTTTACTGTAGATACTTAAGTACATTCAATAGCAAATACTTCTCTACCTTTACTTAAAGGGGAACTCCAACATTTTGGGAAATTAGCTTATTTAACATCTTCCCTGGAGTTAGACAAGAAGATACATACCTTTTTTGTCTCTGTGCGTGCATTTTAGCTTTGGGAATAGACGCTCTGTTAGCATAGCTTAGCTTCATCACTGGAAGTGAGGCAGGACAGTAGCCTTACAGTGCCTTACAGTGTATTGCAAGGTCTGACATTGACCAAATTTGATATGCATGACCTTGGTGGGCTCTAGGTCAACTCCTGAAAAGGGGGTCAATGTCAGACCTTGCAATCAAAAGTTAGGGGGCGCACTGAAATTATGGCAAGGGTTATTAGCCCCCTAACTTTTGATTGCAAAGTCTGACATTGACCCCCTTTTCAGGAGTTGACCTAGAGCCCACCAAGGTCATGCATATCAAGTTTGGTCAATGTCAGACCTTGCAATACACTGTAAGGCACTGTAAGGCTACTGTCCTGCCTCACTTCCAGTGATGAAGCTAAGCTATGCTAACGGAGCATCTATTCCCAAAGCTAAAATGCACGCACAGAGACAAAAAAGGTATGTATCTTCTTGTCTAACTCCAGGGAAGATGTTAAATAAGCTAATTTTCCAAAATGTTGGAGTTCCCCTTTAAGTATAATTTGAATGGAGGACTTTTTACTTCGACCAGAGTACTGATTTATCTGAGTATTTCTACTTCTACTTCAGTAAATGAACCGTGTACCACTGGAGAGCACACAGCACACAGCCTCCGCCGTGGCGCACCGTGGGGGAGAGAAGAAACGAAGGAAGAAAAACATTTGGGAAACGTTTATGGTGAAAATGGATCACGATTCAAAGTCGCCCCGTCTCTCTCGCCCGTGCTGTGAGTTACGGTTGAAAGAGTTAAAAAGCTTTAAAACTTTATAAAAGATGAGAGGAGAGGTGATTCTTTTACGTTTCACTGTTCACCCCGCCGAACTGGGTTTAGAAACGACAGACTTGAAAGGTACAGAGGACTGTGATGGCACTTTCAACTTAACCAAAGCCCCCCTGATAAAGGTCACGTCCTTCAGTATTTATGTAGAATCTAACCCTTGATACAAAATTTACCGTCTCCCAAACTCAGACAAAGTCATCCACTTGGGATACCGTGACGGAGCAGGTGACTGCGCGTGTTTTTTTTAGGATGTGTCGTGGCCACAGAGAATGGATAGCTCAGGGATCAGTTTAGGGTCATCCTACCCCTTCCGCCCCCCCCCCCCCCCCCCCTCCCCCGCTTCCCCCTAGTCCAGTATTGAGCACCTGTCTCGCGCTAACCACAACAGTGCACGATAGCCCCTTGTCTCTGCAGGGTCATTAATTCAGCATGACTACGTAGAGAACAGTTGTCTGTGTTAAGAGTAAACATTACGTTTGGCCGGCAGCCATACCATCCTGTAGCCTCTCCCCGGGCCAACAGCTGAGGCTGAACAGGGGCAGAGCTCCGGCAGTGAGACCATCCTGTAGTAGCCTCTCCGGGCCAACAGGGGGCAGAGCTCCTGTAGTGAGACCATCCTGCAGTAGCCTCTCTGGGCCAACAGGGGGCAGAGCTCCTGCAGGTAGACCATCCTGTAGTAGCCTCTCTGGGCCAACAGGGGGCAGAGCTCCTGCTGTTAAACCATCCTGTAGTAGCCTCTCTGGGCCAACAGGGGGCAGAGCTCCGGCAGTTAGACCATCCTGTAGTAGCCTCTCTGGGCCAACAGGGGGCAGAGCTCCGGCAGTTAGACCATCCTGTAGTAGCCTCTCTGGGCCAACAGGGGGCAGAGCTCCGGCAGTTAGACCATCCTGTAGTAGCCTCTCTGGGCCAACAGGGGGCAGAGCTCCTGCAGTTAGACCATCCTGTAGTAGCCTCTCTGGGCCAACAGGGGGCAGAGCTCCTGCAGTTAGACCATCCTGTAGTAGCCTCTCTGGGCCAACAGGGGCAGAGCTCCTGTAGTTAGACCATCCTGCAGTAGCCTCTCTGGGCCAACAGGGGGCAGAGCTCCTGCTGTTAGACCATCCTGTAGTAGCCTCTCTGGGCCAACAGGGGGCAGAGCTCCTGTAGTTAGACCATCCTGCAGTCGGGGGTTTAGAAAATATCATAGCGCCGAAACTGCCCTCACCGAAATAACCAGCGACCTCAGACTATAAGGTCTCCATCCTTATCCTGCTAGATCTCAGTGCAGCATTCGATACAATTGATCATGATTATTCTAATCAATCGTCTTGAAAACCTTGTCGGTTTCTGGTTTTAAAACATACATCAGATCGGAGGAAGTGCTAGGGTGAGGTGTCTTTCCTAGGACTCAGGAGCAGAACACAGGCACGGGAGAATAGAGCGGTTTAGAATATTTAATTGGAGTTGGCTATGGGGGTTGGGGAAGCAAGGTCCAAGGTGGCGAGAGGAGCTCAGAGACAAGGATCAAGGAGTGGAGGAGTGACAGGCCGGGTGTGTGTGTGTGTGTGTGTGTGTGTGTGTGTGTGTGTGTGTGTGTGTGTGTGTGTGTGTGTGTGTGTGTGTGTGTGTGTGTGTGTGTGTGTGTGTGTGTGTGTGTGTGTGTGTGTGTGTGTGAGGTCATGCCCAGTTTGAGGCCTACTCTTGGGGGTTAGGGTTAGAGGGGTGTGTGTGTGTGTGTGTGTGTGTGTGTGTGTGTGTGTGTGTGTGTGTGTGTGTGTGTGTGTGTGTGTGTGTGTGTGTGTGTGTGTGAGGTCATGCCCAGTTTGAGGCCTACTCTTGGGGGTTAGGGTTAGAGGGGTGTGTGTGTGTGTGTGTGTGTGTGTGTGTGTGTGTGTGTGTGTGTGTGTGTGTGTGTGTGTGTGTGTGTGTGTGTGTGTGTGTGTGTGTGTGTGTGAGGTCATGCCCAGTTTGAGGCCTACTCTTGGGGGTTAGGGTTAGAGGGGTGTGTGTGTGTGTGTGTGTGTGTGTGTGTGTGTGTGTGTGTGTGTGTGTGTGTGTGTGTGTGTGTGTGTGTGTGTGTGTGTGTGTGTGTGTGTGTGTGTGTGTGTGTGTGTGTGTGTGTGTGTGTGTGTGTGTGTGTGTGTGTGTGTGTGTGAGGTCATGAGGGTTCAGGCTGGCGAGGGTCCGTGGTTGAGGTGTAGTCCGGAGAGATGAGGTCCTGGACGTCGTAGAACAAGAGTTAGTATAGAGCAAAACACTCGGACAAGGAGTGACAGGAGTGCAGGCCTCTTATCCCGGCTCCTTGATGACGTGAGGGTTCTCAGGTGTGTAGGCCGCGCCCAGGTAGACATAGTGCTTGTGAGGCGGGAACAGGAAGAGGACCATGTATGGGCCTGGGAACCTGCTGACACACAGGGCAGAGTGAAGCCCTGCTGGCTGTGGCTGTGACAGGAAGTTCTATGTTAAACTAGGAGGCCATATGTCTGAGATATATGACAACAACTATGGGGTTGCACAAGGGAGTTGCCTAAGTCCTTTACTATTTTCCGTTTACATGTTACCACTGGGTGATAGCTCCTGCAGCCTCACTGGGCCAACAGGTAAGTTGATATATTGCAATGGTAAGTCCATGTGTTACCGTGGTAAGTTGATATATTGCTATGGTAAGTTGATATATTGCTATGGTAAGTTGATATATTGCTATGGTAAGTTGATATATTGCTATGGTAAGTTGATATATTGCTATGGTAAGTTGATGTGTTGCTATGGTAAGTTGATGTGTTGCCATGGTATGTTGATAATATTGCTATGGTAAGTTCCTGTGTTACCGTGGTAAGTTGATATATTGCTATGGTAAGTCCATGTGTTACCGTGGTAAGTTGATATATTGCTATGGTAAGTTGATATATTGCTATGGTAAGTTGATATATTGCTATGGTAAGTTGATATATTGCTATGGTAAGTTGATATATTGCTATGGTAAGTTGATATATTGCTATGGTAAGTTGATGTGTTGCTATGGTAAGTTGATGTGTTGCCATGGTATGTTGATAATATTGCTATGGTAAGTTCCTGTGTTACCGTGGTAAGTTGATATATTGCAATGGTAAGTTCCTGTGTTACCGTGGTAAGTTGATATAATTGCTATGGTAAGTCCATGTGTTACAATGGTAAGTTGATATATTGCTATGATAAGTCCATGTGTTACCATGGTAAGTTGATATATTGCTATGGTAAGTTGATGTGTTGCCATGGTATGTTGATAATATTGCTATGGTAAGTTAATATATTGCTATGGTAAGTTGATATAATACTATGGTAAGTTGATATATTGCTATGGTAAGTTGATGAGTTGCTATGGTAAGTTGATGTGTTGCCATGGTATGTTGATAATATTGCTATGGTAAGTTGATATATTGCTATGGTAAGTTGATATAATACTATGGTAAGTTGATATATTGCTATGGTAAGTTGATATTGCTATGGTAAGTTGATATTGCTATGGTAAGTTGATGTGTTGCCATGGTAATGCTGATTTGGATGAAAAGTTGTTGAGAGTTCCAATTCTCTGAATGTCATATGCTGTCCAAACAGAAAGCAATGTTCATATCAACCAACCAGCCAGCCAACCAGCCAGCCAACCAACCAACCCATCCATCCATCCATCCACCTATCATCAAAGTTCTATGGCAGCCATAGTTGTACGGAGGGAAATTTCCATGACACCCTTTCTACTCCACGCGTGTTTTATTAGGAATCAATCAAAGCACTTCTTCCAGATCAGGCTGGCGTCCTGTTCCCGGGTGTGTGTTTGTAAATCACGTCTCCTCCTCACACACTATAGGTGCAACGGAATTACTCACTTATTTGCTCACCTGTTTTTAGACGGAACGCCACCGCTCGGTGACCTACCATGAGTTCCTAGGAGGAGACGTGACGCTGGGAATAGTTTATTTGACGAACACGTCGGATGTGGAGTTTAAAGGCTCAACTAAACACCTTCACCGAAACAAATGATGGAAGGGGGCCCTGAAAGATCGCTGTGTGTGTGTGTGTGTGTGTGTGCATATGGATTAGAAACAAACCCAACGGTTAGAACGGATCTGTTTATTTGGTTGGCAAAACTTACCCTTAGTGTGTCTGACTCTCACCTAAACGGCACAGACTACAATGTATAGTGTATGATGTATATCATGCCATGTATACTGCATCTGTGTATACTGTATATTTACGTACATAGTAGTATATATTCAGATTATTGTGTGTTATTGACCATATTTATTGTAACGTATAATATAACTGATAGATAGGGCATACAAACCCTCATTTGCACCTTTGATTACCAATATCTAAATATATATATATATATATATTTTAATAACCCTAACTAACTTACTGTCATGCACTTCCATGTCCTAATATACGAACCTACACACTGTAGCACTCAACACTTTGATGAACATTGTTACTCAGCTGATTTGAGTTGTGCCCTTCCTGATGACTTGTCGTACAGAACTTGTAAGTCGCTTTGGATAAAAGCGTCTGCTAAATGACCAAATGTAAATGTAAACGATTACACCGCCTACTTGCTCATTGTGCGTATATTCCGAGTGAATTATTATTATTCTTACTTTTTCTACTGTACTATAATTGTATTGCCTATATTTATGTCTTTCTACTATTACCCTGCCCATACCTGTACCTCAATAAAATCGTATCTTATCTTACCCGCTGCTCTTTCCCTATCCAGTGCCAGGGGTGAGTGTAACCAGTGTAACCAGTATAACACATGTGTCTTTTCCGTCCGCGTCTCACAGGAAAATTAGCTGGAAATCATCTTTAACAGTGGTGTGCCAACCCCCCCCCCCCCCAGACTGTATAGATAATAGTGAAGATTGAATAGGCGAGGGGATGCCATACATCTCCTTTCCCAGCCCAAACAAAAGCGCTCGCTTGGGTACGACACGGGTGTACAGCCCGTCTCCAGGAATAGACTGATTCTGGCTTCGCTCAAGGCCTTATAAAGCCAGGCAGAAGGGCCCCGGATGCCAGGGAACAAGCTGTCTCAGGAGTGTGGACGCTGCGTCGGAGGTGAGATACAGCAGGGGTTCTCTGTGGTCTCTCTCTCGCTCTCGCTCTCTCTCTCTCTCTCTCTACCCCCTCTCTCACACACTGACAAGAAAGCTCTGCGATAGATCACGCCTCATCCCCAAACACTCACACAAAAGTCAGCCGAGTTTATTGCCTCCGATCGCCTCCAAGATCTGCCAGAGTCCTTTCTCTTTCGCACAACCCATGCTGTTGCCTCATACTGGGTCCGGTCAGTTAGCCACAAACCAACCGCTTGTCCTGTCTGTAGAGGCTGACTCAAGACAACTGAAATGTACTCCACAGTCAGTGCGCACAGAGTACATTTCAGCTTGTACGGACATGAGGTTGACCCCATTTACTTTGTATTGGTTTTTACGTTTATTTTCAGGCTGCTGTTAAAGATGCTGTAAGTGGTCTTTTTATTATAATAAAAAAAGAAATACAATGTAAAAATAATAGATCTACATTCTGAGTCATCACTGATATAGAGTGTTTGGTCAGTAACATGGGTCTCCCAGTCCCCCCCCCCCCCACTCTGCAGTAAACAGAAAATACATTTCCTGGTACCCCGTTCCCACTTTAACCAATCAGGAGAGAGAACTCCACAAGAAGTGAAACTGCCAGTGCTGGCTTGGCAAGATCTCTTGAAATAAGTAAATAAATATCTTCTCTCTCTTCATTGGATAAAGTGGGAAGGGATACCAGGAGCAGGAGGGACTGAGAGACACTCTATATCAGTGATGGCTGTCAGAATGAACAGTAGAGCTACTTAACAGTTATTTTAAAACACCACCTACAGCACCTTTAACACTTTAAAATGAGGATCGGGACAATAAGTGGTGTTTTATTTTGTGGAATATCAAATAGACAAAAGTAGTTTTACTGACTAACGTGAAGTTACCACATTACTCAGCTGAAATGTCAAGTATAGTCTACAGTACAGTGCACGTTGGTGAATAGTGTTGCCTGATCAAATAATAACAACACTCCTGAAACCTAAAATAAAAACACAGTAACTGTCAAACTAAATGAATGTGTGCAAAGCTGTTTAGAGTGTGAGTTATGTGCACAATAAATCAGCATTGTTTTGGTGCACCTTTAAGTATTTTGCAAAGAAACTAGTCTAGATCTCATTTTAATAAAAATGTTTCCCCTTTAGTTGAACATGCTCTTTTGGTGGGTGTCGTGGACTATGGTGATGTCATTTATAGACATCAACCCTTAAATCCTTGGACTCTGTATATCACTCCGCCCTCAGGTTCATCACTAATGATAGACACAACACTCATCACTGTGTCCTTTATGAGAAGGTTGGTTGGCCCTCGCTGATGGAGAGGCGCAACAAACACTGGTATTTGTTCATTTTTAAGGGCCTTACTCTGGTAAGCTACCTCCTTAAAACTGCATCATAATTGGAATGGAATTTTGGTACCTAAAGAACCCGTTCTAGTGACTGGCTGGTCCTTAAGGTCCCCCAGAGTTTGCTCTGAACAGGGTATATGTGCATTTCGCTATGATGCCCGCTAGCTCATGGAATGAACTCCAACGGTCCTTAAATCTTGTGACTCTCCTCTGTTTGCAGAGTTTAAGACCTTGATCTCCAACCTTTGTCAATTCAGTTGTGCATGTTTTAATTGATCGTTATCCTTACTTGTCTTATTGTTATGATTTTATACTCTGTGATTTTATATGCCTTTTTTTTCTTAACTCTGTATGTACACTTGACGTGACTGTAAATGAGGGAAACCTCAGTTGCCTTTTTTCGAGTATAAATAAAGGTTTGAAAATGAAAATGAAAATAAAAACACTTGTGAAACATCACTTGGTTGTTTCTCTCCTCCATCCTCCCAGTCTTTCCGGTTTTAATTGTGAAGGCAAACACCTCCCAAAGTTTCTAATCTTCCTGAGCCGTTTCTTCTCCCCTCACTTCCTGACTGCATCTCAGCATCTCTTTGATTCTCACCTGTGAGTCTGATTGGGACATGGATGAGAGGGTCAGCATGACCTTAATTATATAGCGTTTTTCAAGAACCCAAAGACGCTGGACTGAACCCAAAGATGAGGACCTTATCTCTCTGTGTGTGTGTGTGTGTGCATTAAAAATCTTTTATAAAGTGTGCACGTGGTGTATGTTTGCACGTGTGTATTGTGTATGTATGTGTTTTTGTACTATGTATGTGAGTGAGTGTGTGTTGTGTACACATCAAGAACCTTTCATAAGATGTGTGTGTGTGTGTGTGTGTGTGTGTGTGTGTGTGTGTGTGTGTGTGTGTGTGTGTGTGTGTGTGTGTGTGTGTGTGCGCGTGCGCGCGCGCGTGCGTGCGTGTGTGAGCGAGCGAGCGAGTGAGTGAGTGAGAGAGAGCTGGGTGTTTAGGCAGCCCGGCCTCCATGTCTTTGTATCTCTGTATCTCTCCCACACACTGGCTGATGTATAAATCACTCTCTGAAGGTCTGCTCTCCTCATCTCCACCCCTCCATATAGATAGAGAGTGACGTCCAGATCATCTCCCGCCGTCGACTAAAAACACACTTCTTCCATCAATATCTGAAATGCAAAATGAAGAATGTCTTTTACTATTATGCACTTTGCTGCTAAGGACTACTACAATATGCACTGAAGACTGTAGCACTCAAGTTCCACACTGTTTGACGAACAACGTTACTTAGCTGCCAGAGTTGTATCCTTCCTGCTCACTTGTTGTACAGAACTTGTAAGTCTCTTTGGATAAAAGCGACAGCTAAATGACTAAATGTAATGTAAATGTAGATGTACCCCTCAAGCAGTAGTTTAGTCAAAAGTAAATTCGGGTTTTCACCGAAAAACAATGCTTTTATATTTTGCACATAATCTCACACATATCCCACAACTGTAGACAATTTTGCACACATTCATTTATTTCGACAGTTATTGAGATTTAATGGATTTATGCCTCCCAGTGATGTCATCGGGGGACACTTGTGTTGTGTTAGTCACAGCTCAATGAAACAATGTAGATGGAAAAAAGCAGCAGTCCCTATTGCCAAACGTATTAACTCTCAATAACTGTCAATGTAAATGTGTGCAAAACTGTTTAGAGTTTTGGGACATGTGTGAGATTTTGTGCAAAATAAATTAGCATTGTTTTTTGGCGCCTCTTTAATTACTGCTTTAATTTATTTAACACAGAATGCCCACTGTACTTCAGCAGAGTATCCATAGCAACACACTACACACCAACTGGCCTAGCTTAGCACACATTTAATGGAAGTGGATACGGACCAGCTAGTGAACAATAACAAACATCAATACACATACACAGTGCCGCCTGGGAGAAATGTGAGGCCCTGTGCGAAATTTAAACGTGAGGCCCCCCCCCCCTAAAGGTACAAAAATAAAAAGAATTAAAAAAAATTTAAATTTCTTTTTATACAGTCAACATATTCTTAAATAATAGCGCTGCCCGAGGCTGGGCATGATACAGTCAACTGTCAACATATAGCAAGAGAGAGAGAGAGAGAGAGAGAGAGAGAGAGAGAGAGAGAGAGAGAGAGAGAGAGAGAGAGAGAGAGAGAGAGAGAGAGAGAGAGAGAGAGAGAGAGAGAGAGATGGAGAGATGGAGAGAGAGAGAAAGAGAGAGATGGAGAGAGAGGGAGATACACACCACGGCGGGTGCAGCACAACAGAAGAGAAAGAGAGAGAGAGAGAGAGAGAGAGAGAGACACCACGGCGGGTGCAGCACAACAGAACAGAGAGAGAGAGAGATGGAGAGAGAGACACACACCACGACGGGTGCAGCACAACAGAAGAGAGAGAGAGAGAGCGTGAGAGAGAGAGCGAGAGAGAGCGAGCAAGAGAGAGATGTAATTCAGATGTAATTCAATCTAACAAATTATAGCTTCTCCCTTTATATGAAAGAAACAGAGAGAAGGGGAGAGAGAGAGAGAAGGAGAGAGAGAGAGAGAGAGAGCAAGAGAGAGCGCGAGAGAGAGAGAGAGCGAGAGCAACAGAGAGAGAGAGAGCGAGAGAGAGCAAGAGAGAGAGCGAGCAAGAGAGAGAGAGAGAGAGAGAGCAAGAGAGAGAGAGAGAGCGAGAGCAACAGAGAGAGAGCGAGAGAGAGACAGAGAGAGAGAGAGCAAGAGAGAGACAGAGAGAGATCCACGGCGGGAATAGAATAGAGTGCATTAAAAACTCACCAAACGTCCAAGAGGAAGGAGACAACCGTGGAGTTGACGAAGTTCACCACAAATCACCAGTCCATATTGTCCCCCCAATTGGGATTAACTTGGGAGTCTGTTCTCCTGTTTATCTGCCACACGTTAGCACTTGATAACGTAGCTAACGCTAGTTAGCTGTCCCTGCCTTTAGCTACTAGCCGACATGGCTAGCCCGACTGAACCACACTTTAGCACTCGATAACGTAGCTAAAGCTAACTAGCTGTCCCTGCCTTTAGCTAAGCCGACATGGCTAGCCTGACTGAACTTTCTAACATGCAACAACTTTCATCTTCAGTCCATCTGCCGAACGACCGTCCTCTGCTCTTCGTCTTGGCATAACCTCCAATGCTGCACGCGCTCCCGTGTAAATAGTCAGATGCACGCCGGCCGCCTGGCTGTACCTTACCTGTAACCCCTCCCCTCGTTGAAACCAATAGTATATCTGCTGCAGAGCCGCAGAGCTCAAATAGTGTATCTGCAGAGCCACAGAGCTCCAATAGTATATCTGCAGAGCCACAGAGCCCGGAACAAGTCAGACACATTCTACAAACGTGTCTAATGTGAAATATATAAGCATGTAAGCAAAATTAGATGTTAGGTCTGTGATGAAAAAGGGCCTCGCGGGAAGGGGGGCCCCGCAAAAAAATATTAAAATAAAAATATAAATTAAATAAATAAAAAATAAAAGATTATATATATATAATGATAATAATAATAATAATAATAATAATAATAATAATAATAATAATAATAATAATAATAATAATAATAATAATAATAATAATAATAATAATAATAATAATAATAATAATAATAATAATAATAATAATAATAATAATAATCATAATAGAGTCAACTATTCTGCTTCATAGTGATGTAGATGTCAGAATGGAGGTAGGTGAATTCCAATGGGTGAAGGCAATCACAGAGACAGAGAGTGTTTACTCTTGAACAGGTTCGACTTTAATAGTAAGAACACAGAGTAAATTCTAAGAGAGACAAGTGCTAAAAGCACAAGTGGAAAATAAGGTAAATGGGAGCTTATTGGAGGTCCAGAGTAGAACCGTCCGCGTTATCCCCGAACGCAATTAGTGAAGACCTGACAATGAACAAGCAGAAGAGAGGTATGTTACATAGACACCAAATACCAACATTCCACACACACCCCTGTGACAGCCAATCAGGAACCACCCCTAAGTGACAGCACTAATTGACAGGGAAATGACAGGTGACAAGCCCAGTGACATATGCCAGGAATGTGGGTGGTCACCGACCACAGTCGGTGTCCAGAACGTAACATGTAGATATGCAACGGAAGAAAATACTGGACAAAAAATGTGGCATTTCAAGCATTTCAAGGAACAATTGTTTCTGTTGGAGTAAATAACTCCCTTTGGTGTGGACTTTGTATTTAGTAACTCGTTCTAAATGCACCTCCAGCTATATAACACACTAAAGGTAAAGGGAAAACACAAAAAGCACAATATGGCCTTTAGGATCTTATGAACGA
Source organism: Notolepis coatsorum (assembly GCF_963971535.1). Classification (NCBI taxonomy): domain Eukaryota; kingdom Metazoa; phylum Chordata; class Actinopteri; order Aulopiformes; family Paralepididae; genus Notolepis; species Notolepis coatsorum. The sequence continues at coordinate 18,260,151 of NC_140167.1, read as the reverse complement.
GGTAATGCTTGCATGAAAATGTGGAAGATATTTTCATAATTGGGGACAGTGATCTAGATCTATAAGTTAAAAGTTATTATGAAATGTTATTAGGTACAATCATTATTGATACAGGGTACTGAGTGTGTGAATTATGACAGATTGTAAGGTTGTTCAGGCCTCTCCTTCGTTCAGTGGCGTCTCTTTCAAGGCCAGGTTACAGATACATTTAGTTATCTCTGGGCTGGCGTGTACATTAGCTAGATGGGGTGGGGGAGACGCGTCAGCCGAACACATAGGCTATGCAGAAACGCCTATGGACCGAGGACAGTATAAGATTGAGGGCTGGGGGGCTTAGCTCTTTTTTGTTTTTTCCTGCTATTATTTTCTCTCTCTTTTTTCCTGCTATTCTTATCTTTCTCTTTTTTCTGCTATTCTTATCTCTCTCTTTTTCCTGCTATTATTTTCTCTCTCTTTTTCCTGCTATTCTTTTCTCTCTCTTTTTCCTGCTATTCTTTTCTCTCTCTTTTTCCTGCTATTCTTTTTTCTCTCTCTCTTTCCTGCTATTCTTATCTCTCTCTTTTTCCTGCTATTCTTTTCTCTCTATTTTTCCTGCTATTCTTTTCTCTCTCTCTCTTTCCTGCTATTCTTATCTCTCTCTTTCTCCTGCTATTCTTTTCTCTCTTTTTCCTGCTATTCTTGTCTCGCTCTCTTTGTCCTGCTATTCTTGTCTCTCTGTCTTTCCCTGATATTCTTCTCACCATCTTCCGCTGCCTCACTTTAACTCTGAAGCCTATTTGGGAATTGCTCTATGGATCATCCCACCGTAATTATGTAATTACTAATTTGATCATTCTTTAAATACAGGACATATTTTGAACTCTCATTCTGTGTCTAATGCCTCCTATTATCTGTTTTTTTCATACAGTCAACATATTCGTAAATAATAGCGCTGCCCGAGGCTGGGCATGATACAGTCAACATGTAGCAAGAGAGAGAGCGAGAGAGAGAGCTCCCGTTCTACAGTCAATATACAGTGTACAGAGAGAGAGACACATTGGAAAGAAATTGAAATGCTATTTGGCCCTAAACAGAGAGTACACAGTGGCAGAATACCTGAGCACTGTGACTGAAGATCCTTGACTAGGTACAGACTCAGCGAGCACAGCCTAGCCATCGAGAAAGGCCGCCATAGGCAGACTGTGTGTGTTAGAAAGAGAGAGAGAGAGAGAGAGAGCATGTGTGTTAGAGAGAGAGCATGTATGAGAGAGATAAGCAAAGATGACCCCCTAAAGGATATTCAACTTTTAATGAAAGAACAAAACAGAAGGAAAAGATAACTTCACAAAGGCAACATGAATATACATAGATCCAAAAGGACAAAGATCAACACTTAAATCCAAAGAGAAGAGGGTCTATACCAGATAAAACAAAGCAGCAAGGAGCCAATGGCCGACAGCTAAAGGCTAGCCAGGTAGGCTACTGACACCAGGCCACACACAGCTTTGGCCAACGGCCCAACGCTACCCAAGCTACACAAACGACCAAGACAATGAATTCACACACAGCACATGTCGTATCTCCAAATGTTGTGAAGTAACATATGTTTTGCCTGGAAAAAAACATCGTTAACAAAACATTCGGGAGGGGAAGGAAGGAAGAGTGGGGTAATGTCATGACATTTTCATTAATCTTACGTGCACCAAGGAACGCAGGGCGAAAGGCCGCAACACAGGTCTCCACGTTGACGAAAGGCCTCTCGCTGGCGGGACAAAAATAAGCTATGGCCAGAGCCTTGTCATGGTGCAGGCCCGACTACATCTTCTGTCAAAGATGATGTCGTAGTCAGAGTGCCAGAACCCCCTGCTATTCTCACCGCTAATGTCAATGGTCGTAGCACAAGCTAACAGCTAACTCAAGGCTAACTGATAGCATCAAACGAACGTTCCCAGCCGAGCGCAGCCGGCAGCTAACGTCGTAGCTAAACAGCTAACTGGCTAACAGTTAGCTCAACCAGGCTATCGCTAACCATTAGCTAACGCAGAAGCAAGCTATGCGGCTACATACAGGTGCTAACACCAGGCCACACACCGTTAGCTACTAGTAGTACTACAACAGCTAGTCGGCCAGTTTAGCTCCAGAGAGAGAGAGAGAGAGAGAGAGAGAGAGAGAGAGAGAGAGAGAGAGAGAGAGAGAGAGAGAGATGTCCACGGCGGGAATAGAATAGAGTTAATAGAATAGGTTAAAAACTCACCAAACGTCCAAGAGGATGGAGACAACCGCGTGGAGTTGACGAAGTTCATCTGCCAAACGACCATCCTCTTCATCTTGGCTGCATGCGCTGTCTCTAGGTTAGCTAACGCTAGTTAGCCTTTAGCTAAGCTAGCTACTAGCCGACATCATCATGGCTATATCCCGACTGCACCATGACAAGGCTCTGGCCATTTGTCCCGCCAGCGAGAGGCCTTTCGTCAACGTTCCTTGGTGACCGACCGACTGATAATGACCGACCTCTTCGTCTTGGCTGGCATAACTAAGCATAATAGTCAAAAGCTGCACGTGTGAAATAGTCAAACGCAGCTGACTCACGCCGGCGTACTACACATGATGTAAGTAACCACTCCCTTCGTTGAAACCAATAGTATGTCTGCTGCAGAGCCCCAGAGCTCCAATAGTGAGTATGTCACTGCAGACCCAGGAACAAGTCAGACACATTCTACAAACGTGTCTAATGTGAAATATATAAGCATATAAGCAAAACTAGATTTTAGGTCTGTGATGAAAAAGGGCCTCGCGGGAAGGGGGGCATCGCAAAAAAAAAAAAAATAATAATAATAATAATAAAAAAAATATATATATTTTTTTGTTATTTTTTATTTTGCGAGGCCCCCCTTCCCGCGAGGCCCTGTGCGACCACACTGCTCGCACACCCCCTGAGGCGGCCCTGGTTACAACAACATTGTGTACGCTAAGCAGGGTTGTGATTATACAGTAGGTGGAGTATTTACAATGTTGACAAGACGGCTGCTCTGGCCAGAACTCAGGGCTCAGGGCTCTGAGGTCTGACGACATCGGCAGCCCACTAAACTCTGTTCAACTCAACAGGTTGCCAATTCAAGCAGAGAGCACCATTTCCACTGCTGTGATGGCTTTCAAATGTAGAGATTTTAATCCTCTCTCCCGCCGTGGTCCGTTTTCATGTCTCCTGTTCATGTTCCATCAGAGCCACATTCACATTGGTAGTGTCTGCACCAGGCATCTGGACTTGTGTGTGTTGCCATTGCATTGTGCCGTCTGTTTTGCATGTTCAATGTGAGGACCAACATAATGTATAGTGTAGTTAAGTCACTGGAATGCCCGAGTGAAACCTTTTTACGTCTCATTGTGGAACATTTCTGATAACAGGCAGTCATTTCTAAAGGCAGCAATTGGCCAATTATATTACAATGCAAACCAAAGTAGGCCAACAGCATAACCTATAGAACCAGAGAAACATGTCATTACAGTCACGATCTTAACAGATGATGACAGACAATGGTGGAATGAACTTCAGGACAGCTGAAACACGCCCCAATTTTTCTGCCGTTGACTAAAAACACACTTCTTCAATCAATATTTGAAAGAAAAAGGAAAAACAATAAACAACTAACCTTTGTGCTGTCCTTTACTAGTATGCACTTTGCTACTAAGGAATCGATCTTGCCTATACTACTACCTACTTGGCCCGTCCCAGACTAAGGATTTGTATAGTCGACTAGGCCTCTTTGCTTTTGGAAAGAATGACCCAAAAAAATATGAATTAAAAATATTATACATTTTTTTTGGCATTCCACTAAGAGGTTGGCAGTTGACTACGGCTCCTTTCGATCGATTAGTCGACTATTCGACTAGTCGGGGTCAGCCCTACTACCTACTATGCTAATAATATTATTAGCATATTATGTCTATACTACTATGCACTCAAGCCTGTAGCACTCAAGTTCGACACTGTTTGACGAACAATGACACTTAGACTTAGCTTAGCTGTCAGAGTTGTACCCTTCCTGCTGACTTGTTGTACAGAACTTGTAAGTCACTTTGGATAAAAGAGTCAGCTAAATGACTAAATGTAAATATTCATCGTAGAAATTACAAAGATATATGGTGCCGCCTGGCGGAGGTTTGCACTCTGCTGAGCGCACCTTTCTAGTTTGATTTAGACTACTTCACCCCTCCCCCATCTTTATAAAGATTGTAAATGCTAATAAAAAAGAATAAAAGACAAATCTAGGTTGTCTGTGTTCCCATTGTAACTGTAGCTAAACACAGCCAACACATTATAGTTACTGCTTCCCAATCAATTGTATACTATGATGTACATCATACTACATACATCAAGTATGTAGATCATACTACATACATCAAGTATGTACATCATACTACATACATAAAGTATGTACATCATACTACATACTGCTGGGGCTTACTGTTCAGTACATGGAGTGCAATTTATGCAACATACTACATACAACATATGGATCTGCCTACCCAGGTGGAAGTGGCTGTTTGTAAGACCAGAAGAAGAAAGAAGATCACTCACAGCTGTTTCCACTTGCTAGTTTGGCCAAAAATCACACAGATGATGCTTCAATGTCAATGGCTAATACTGTTGTTTTGACCTGCAGCCAGGCTCAGTCAGCCTCAAATGGGCAGTTTTGGCTCCTGTCTCTTTCAATGAAAATGAGCTGCTTTCTACTGCTGCACTTCAGATCAAACTGTTAAATTAGGCATTGCACAAAAGATATGTTTACAAGTAAGCCGCCATCTTGAAAAACGGAAAAACGTAAGCAGGTCAGAGCGTATTGTTTTAATTTTTTTTATAGCAAGAGTGAACAATAAGAAACATCACTACACATACAGTATATGCCAAGAGTAAACTATTCTGCTTCATAGTGATGTATGTAACAAAGGAAAAGACTGGACTAAAAATGTGGCATTCTAGCCAGAAAGGCTGGACTATAAATGAGGCATTTCAAGCAGTTCAAGGAACAATGGTTTCTGTTGGAGTAAATATAACTCCCTTTGATGAGGACTTTGAATGCTGTAACTCAGAAGAAGAAAGAAGATCACTCAGTTGTTTCCACTTGCTATTAGGTTTTGTCAAAAACACACAGATGATGCTTCAATGGCTAGTATGTTGTTTTTTAATGTTGGTTTGGACATTTTTCACTGACCCAGAACCAAAATTGGCACTGACGCAAAGAATTGTGGGATTGAAACAATTGTATAGCACCAGCTGTTCGCTCCATACTTCAAATGTTGGTGCTTTTTGTACGCATACAAATCTCGCTCGCATACATTATTTGCATACTCAGATCACATACAGAAAACTGCATACAATATATTACAATAATGTAGTGTACGCTTTAGAAACCGTAAACCTACTGTCGGCCTGTAGATAGTTTTATGTAATAAAACCTTCAAAGCAACTCGGAACAACACAATATACTGTAATAACACAGTGTTTTGCAGAGTCAGTGTCGGGGTATCGGCGCCAGAAAGCAAGAGTTGGTCGTCACATTATTCCTAACAAGTTGTCAACAGCTGAGTAGTTCTGGTGAAATTGTCAACAGCTGAATCCTTGAACAGCTGTAAGTCCACTGGGATCATCTCATTTCATATGATATTTCCGACTATATCTGTGTATAATATATATGTTTGCAAATATCACTTCCGATAAAAGCTGGTTTTGAGAACCGTTGTACTGTAAACAGTACATGTTGTACAGTACATGTTAATGGAGGCACGGTGGTATAGTGGTTAACACCGTCGCCTCACAGAAAAAAAGGTCCTGGGTTCGATTCCCGCTTGGGGACCAGGTTGCTGGGTTGCCAGGTACCCAGGTGGGGAATCCCACGGGCCTTTCTGTGTGAGAGTTTGCATGTTCTCCCCGTGCTCGCAAGGGTTTCCCCTCCAGAAAAGATATAAACCCAATGGAAAAACATGCAGAACAGATTGCTAACGCTGTCGCATCCCTGACGAAGACAGACAGGAGCACTTTGATTGCTCCCGGCTGCCCTTGGTGGGGGAAGGACAACGGGATGGGTCAAGCGCAGAGAGGCATTTCATCGGCGACCCAATGCATGTGTGTGTGTGTGTGTGTTCCTGTCTGTGTCGCCCATCTTGACAAATAAAGACTTCTTCTTCTAATGAGTGCCGGCTGCTGGTTTCACAATATGTAAACTGCATTATGTACATCTGGCAAAAACTGTTTAAAGTTCAAATGAACAAACATGTGTTTATTTGGGAGCATATTGGGGGGAGAAACAGCGGCGTAAGACAAAAGGACTGGGAGGAGAGAGAGACCAATTCATCTGAGCCTGACAGATGCTAATTAGTGCGTTGTAAGAGACGGGGAGAGAGTATGGATGCGGTGTAAATGGTCTTTTAATAGCACATAGAGGTACTTAGTGATTTCTAATCACTTATGGCGGCAGTGTGTGTAATTCCGTTCCTTAATCAGATCTCGTTAGTGGGTTCCCGTCTGGAACTGTGATTTATATTCACCATCACACTAACCATCGCAGCGAGTTAATTACGCGATAAAACCGAGAAACAAAGTAGCGAGGAATTCTCCAGTGTATAAGGACAGAAATGCACACGGGAGAAACAAAGTTTCCAACTTGTCATACACACTGTCCAGATTTTGTTCTATTATAATTTTTTTTTAATGAGAGTTATTGTCCTCGTAAGAAGCTCATGGAAATACTACTGTTTGCCAATTACGTATAGGCTACTTTTGTTTCTGGTTGAATTATACTACGTCGAGTGCAAGCGAGGCTCAAATGTACAGAATAGTTTCCAATGGACCTGTCTCAAAACCCTGCCCTCTTTTCTTGATCCTCCAATCACAGCTGTCGCTTACCTCTGACTTCCTCGTACAAACAAAGTTTGTACGAGGAAGTCAGAGGTAAGCGACAGCTGTGATTGGAGGATCAAGAAAAGGGGCAGGGTTTGAGACAGGTTCTTAAAGCTGCAGTATAGGCAACTTTGGAGAAATGAGCAAGAGTGAGTTTACCTGCCGAGCAGTAATAGAGCGAGCTCTGCATCACGTTTCAACGTTTTCAACAGACTCCCAGAGGCACCAGTAGCTTTAAAGGTGCTATAGATACAAATGTTTATAACATTTTATAATAATAAATTCACAGAGCTTTTATAAAAGGTGTGGAGTAAAAGTATTGCTTTTCCCCTCAAATTAGTATAATTATCTTATTTTAATAATAATTGATGAATGAATTTACAAAAAAATCGTGGGTCCAAAATCAATGTTGTTGTTTACATGTTGCAGGCATGTATCCGCTCCCTACTTCCCATTTCCCCATGTGGAATGCACCTGATTGGATACAATTTAATGACATGCAGGTGTTCTAGTGCGACATCTAGTGGCTGAATGTTATCTATAGCAGTGTTTCTCAACTGGTGGGTCGCGGATGTGTGTAATTTCTTTATTTTTAATTTTTTTTATTTTTATTTTTTTTTAACACTACCTATCTTTGTGAAAGTGACAAAGCAGATGAACAGATTGGACATTGAGCATGACCTCAGAGTTGCTTTGTCTACCATCACCCCAGACTTTGAGACTCTTGTCAGGAGCAAACAACATCCCCAGTTATCCCATTAGTTCCCTGGGATGTTAAGCTAAGAAGTCTACTAGGTGCTGGACAACTACCGGCCGATCTCCAACCTTCCTTTCCTAAGCAAAACCTTGGAAAGGGCAGTCGCCGCCCAGCTTCATCAACATCTGTCCAACCATGAGCTCTACGAACCCCTTCAGTCAGCCTACCGAGCACATCACAGCACAGAGACCGCCCTCATCAAGATCACTAATGACCTCCTCCTTGCTGCAGACTCCGGACACATCAGCCTCCTCATCCTTCTCGACCTCTCCGCGGCGTTCGACACAATATCCCACTCAGTCCTCCTCAAATGCCTCTCCGACAACCTAGGCATCACCGGTACAGCTCTGTCATGGTTTCATTCATATCTCACTAATAGATCTCAGTTTGTCAGCGTCAGCGGCTCATCCTCCCCCCCGGCCCCAGTCAACCACGGTGTCCCCCAGGGCTCTGTGCTGGGTCCCCTACTATTCACCATCTACATGCTCCCCCTCGGTCAGATTATACGTCACCACGGACTCAACTTCCACTGTTATGCTGATGATACTCAGCTCTACATCAGCACCTCACCATCCTCCCAGCTCCCCCCACAGTCTGTAGTCAACTGCCTCCACGCTATAAAAACCTGGATGGCAACCAAATTACTCAAACTCAACAGCAAAAAGACAGAGCTCATGGTTGTGGCCCCCAAGGCACTGCTCGGGAAGGTTGGAGATCTCCTCCTCCACGTTGACGGCTCTTCCATCTCCCCGTCTCTCGAAGTCCGTAACCTGGGCGTCACCCTTGACTCCACACTTTCATTTCACTCCCACATCAAATCTGTCACCAAGTCTGCCTTCTACCACCTCAGGAACATCTCCCGTCTCCGACCCTCACTCTCAGACTCTGTGGCGGAGACCCTGATCCACTCATTTGTCACCTCCCGGTTGGACTATTGTAATGGAGTCCTGTTCGGGGTACCCAGCAAAGCCCTGGACAGGCTCCAGTATGTCCAGAACTCAGCTGCCAGGGTTCTCACTCACACCAAGCCCTGGCAGCACATCACCCCCACCCTCATCCATCTCCACTGGCTTCCAGTCAGGTTCCGCATCACCTTCAAACTCCTGCTCCTCACCTACAAATCCCTCCATGCCCTCGCCCCCCGGTACCTGTCTGATCTCCTCCACCAGTACACTCCATCCCGGAACCTACGATCCTCTGATCTAGGTCTCCTCTCCATCCCTCGCACCAGGTTACGGACTTTTGGGGACAGAGCCTTCAGCGTGGCGTCCCCTACCCTCTGGAACTCTCTCCCCCCCGAAATCCGCAACGCCCCAACCCTGGACACCTTCAAATCCGCTCTAAAAACACACCTCTTCACCAAGGCTTTCCCCATCAGTTAGTTTTAGATTAAATTAGGTCCATTATCCCCTACTTTCCCTCATCCCCTCTTCCCCCTCCCCCCCTACTTTCCTTGCCCTATTTTTTGTCCTGATTGTAAAGCGACCTTGGGTTCTATGAAAGGCGCTATATAAATTTGATTTATTATTATTATTATTATTACTAAGAAGGATATATTATTTATTGTTATTATTATTATTATTTTATTTCATTGTGTTTTTATCCCTAGTTGCACTTTTGTTGCAACCCCAGTTATCCCATTAGTTCCCCCAAACTTACTGTAGGTCTGTTATGTTAAGCTAAGAAGTCTGCTAAGAAGCATATATTATTATTTATTATTATTATTATTATTATTATTATTATTATTATTATTATTATTATTATTATTATTATTATTATTATTATTATTATTATTATTATTATTATTATTATTATTATTCTTTTATTTCATTGGGTTTTTAGCCCTAGTTGCACTTTTGTTGCAACCCCAGTTATCCCATTAGTTCCCCCAAACTTACTGCAGGTCTGTTATGTTAAGCTGAGAAGTCTGCTAAGAAGCATAATTATTTATTATTATTATTATTATTATTATTATTATTATTATTATTATTTTATTTCATTGGGTTTTTAGCCCTAGTTGCACTTTTGTTGCCACCCCAGTTATCCCATTAGTTCCCCCAAACTTACTGTAGGTCTGTTATGTTAAGCTAAGAAGTCCGCTAAGAAGCATAATTATTTATTATGCGACCCTCTCTGCGCCACCCCCTATCTCCCTGTCTCCGGCTGTCCCTGAGCAACGACCGGAGTGTTGAATGTCCCGTGACTAAGACGGGGAGGACGTGACCCTCTCTGCGCCGCCCCTGTGCCTCAAATAGATCCGCTATCAACTCTATCTTTAATCTTTCAAAATGTTCAGTTGCTATCGCTATTAGCTCTATCTTTAATTTTTCAAAATGTACAGTTGCTATTGCATGCACTCATCTGTGTTTCACCACACACATGAGTGCATGCTTACCAACTGTCCGTCTGCAACACTACTATCACCAACATCTAAGAAGGGAGATCCCCCCTTGAACGGCCCTTCTAAGGTTTCTCTCCTCCACACTGCCTGTGGAGCTTTTTTCCCTATTGTTAGGTTTTAGTGAGTTTTTCCTTACCTTCGCGTGGGGTATGTCTGGGAGTGCTTGCATTCTTTCATTTATTTGCATTCATCTAAAAAATGTTTGGACCCTATGGTGTTCTTGTTCTGTTCTTGACTTATTGTTATGTTGTCTTCTTGACCTGTTTAAAGAAGACCTGTACGGCCCATGGGGACATTAACGTGTGTTGTCGGGCCCTATAAATAAATTTGATTTGATTTGATTTGATTATTATTATTATTATTATTATTAATTATTATTATTATTATTATTATTATTATTATTATTATTATTATTATTATTATTATTATTATTATTATTATTATTATTATTATTATTATTATTATTATTATTATTATTATTATTATTATTATTATTATTATTATTATTATTATTATTATTATTATTATTATTATTATTATTATTATTATTATTATTATTATTATTATTTTATTTCATTGGGTTTTTAGCCCTAGTTGCACTTTTGTTGCAACCCCAGTTATCCCATTAGTTCCCCCAAACTTACTGTAGGTCTGTTATGTTAAGCTAAGAAATCTGCTAAGAAGCATAATTATTTATTATTATTATATTTCATTGGGTTTTTAGCCCTAGTTGCACTTTTGTTGCACTTTTTTGTGTTTATTTCATGTTTTTAACAGTGCATGAAAGATTGCGTATTACTGCAAAAAAGCTTTTTTGAAATAAATCATAGTGGTTAAAAAATTTGGGTCACGACTTAATGACTAAGGAAAATGTTGGGTCCCGAGGCTAGACCAGTTGAGAACCACTGAGCATCTTTAAGCTGAATTAAAGAAAATAAAAAGATTCCCAGCCTCTGAGTTTACATTTTGACAAGGAACACAATGGTGGTCCCAGCGATTCCGGGACCACTTGGCAGGCCAGGACGGGTCTGATTGGACAAAACCAGCATCTCCCTGCATCAATATCCAATCAGATGTTTTCTGGCCTGCCAAGTGGTCACCATCGTGTTCCTTGTCAAAATGTAAACTCGAGAGGCTGGGAATCTTTCTATTTTATTCATTTATATCAGTAAACTAAGACCAACAGTGTGTTCCCTGTAAAAAGTACACACAGTTTCTCCAAAGTTGCCTACTGCAGCTTTAATTAATGCAGCAGTAGAAAAAGATACTAGCACTCTATAATAATATCCTTCAGTGTGTCTTTAATGCATGGGCAGTAGACAGACTAGTATATTAAACTGTTTCGGCACACACCCTCCATCAGCATCAGTACTCGACTTTCTTCTGGCGATGCATTAAAGCCCCAATCCGGAATTATTTTTACCATGTTGGTCGGGTGCGGCATATTCACACTCATTCACAGTTTGATCCGTAGATGGAAAAAATACCGCTGAGCGTTTTGAAACTTTCTTAAACCAGAATATAAATCAGAATATAGATCAAAGATAAAACACTAAAAGCTCATATTTACCTGTTGTCCAGGGTTAATCCTCGTAGCAAGAGCTTAGTCAACTAGAAACAGAAAACGTGTCTTCATTCATTTTATTTTTGGTTGCAGGGCCACCCATTTGTTTACATTTGGATCACGGATTAGGCCTTTAAAGACGACTGAAGGATATTAACCCAAAGCGCCGGTATCCTCTTCTGCTGTTGGTTGTAAATGCCAAAATGATCAGCAGCTGGCATGTTTAATAAAATATATTGAATAACTGGGCCGCCTCACAGGGAATATCTGTTCAAATATTAACAAGCCATCAAAATGAAATATAACGGTAGCAATTCAGTTTTGTCACGCTGTTGTTACTAATTGTTGACAGGAATTCTAAACAGCACTCTTCTATCTACAGCACAGTGTTGTAGTACTCGAGTCCAGGACTTGGACTTGGACTCAAGCATTGACTGAATTCGGACTCAGAAGGTGCAGACCCGGACTCTGACTTATTAATTGATACAGTTATTGTAATAATTAGGCCCTAATCATTTGGCATAAGATATTGACGGCTAGTGCATTTGTTTTGGCTATTGTGTCACAAAGTAATTAAACTCGCTTTGAAATGGTGACCGCTGTGTCATTTATGTTTAATGTAGACCTTTTTTTATTTGTATGTCAGCTCTTTGACTGCCAGAGTGAAGTCGACTCAACCTTGATGACTTGGACTCGGTCTCGGACTAGGGTAATGGGGACTCGACTCTGGCTCTTCTTTGGTGACTCGGACATGGACTCGGACTCGAACACTGGGGGACTCGCCTCTGACTCGAGATTTAGTGACTCGACTACACAACACTGCTACAGCGGCCACGTCTTTTCTACCAGTCGATCTCAAAGGGCCTCTGAGTCGACCACTGGACGAGCTGGAAAACGCAGACAAAGACATCATTTTGTCAGTCATCCAATCGCACTCAGACTTCCTTGGTTTAGACTTCAATGTCAGCTAATCCCTGTCCTTCTGTGTGGCTCTCTCTCTGGGTGCCCTGACATTGCGTCACAAACAGCCCTGGGACTCGTATGCAGGCATCGGCCAGGTAAGACTCGAGCCACCCAAACAACTGCCTCTTTGAACTGCTGCGGTCAGGCAAGCGATACCGGAGTCTCATGGCAAGCACAGAGAGACTCAGAAGAAGCTTCTATCCCCAGGCCATCAGGATGCTCAACGAACAATAACACTATGTAAGAACCATCAAATGCACTCACAGCACACACATCCACACGCACACACTCACTTTAAACATACAACTCACTGCAGCACCCACTTTAACCACTTTAGTACACCTAAGCACACTTTATATTTATCTGTAAATAATTTGCACTACAACCCATACCTCATTACACCTTTATATTGTACCTAAATTGTACCTCATCCCACTTCTGCTTTGCACTGTATAGTATATTGTATGGTAACTCAGTTACTTCTACTCTACATAGAGCATTGTATATTATGTATATACTGAACATTTTTGTCTACGTACTTGACTTCTATTTTATACTGCTATACTTATTTTATTATCTATTTTTGCCTAGCACAGTCTCTGGAGCAAAACAGAAAGAAGCATTTTGTATAAAAGTATTCTGTACTTCTGTATGACAACTAATAAAGAAACTTGAACTTGAACTTGAACTATGTAGCCTCATACAAGCACAAATTACCAGCCTGTGAAACCATAATTAAGGGTGGGTATGCTATAGGTGCCTCCTGCACCTTTCCCATAACAACTACCACCTGAGATCCAGTGATCGCATTACTTTATCTATTCCCAAGGCCCGGACTGTCTTTGGCCAGAATTCCTTTCATTTGGCTGCAACTCCTAAAAAGAACACGCCAACATTTTGGGAAATTAGCTTACCGTCGTCTCCAGAGAGAGACAAGAAGATAGATACCAGTTTCCTCTCTGTGCGTTCAGTAGAAAGCTATCTGGCTGCACGTTAGCCTAGCTTAGCACAATGAATGGAAGCAGACAGTGCCCATTTTGATTGATTGATTGAAAATGTTATTAACAGATTGCAGAATGGGTACAATACAGTACAGCTCAATACACACAATTGTTAAGGGGATGCAGACCAGAGAAAGACTTTCGTCTTGTTTACATCCGTCCCCATTTTCAATTCATCATAACGTATATGACATACATGACATACAGATAGACAGTACTGCTACATCTATACATTTATGACGTACCAGATTTACAAATACAGTACTGTTTGTGATACAAAAAGAGTTTAAAAAAGAGAGTATATACATTTGACGAAGAAACTGTACATTGGATGAGGTGGGGTGGGGGGGGGGTTGGGTATGTGGGGTGGGGGGGGGTTGGGTATGTGGGGTGGGGGGGGGACTGTACATAGGAGGTGGTTGGGTGGGTGGGGTGGGGGGGGGTAGGCAGGGTAACTGTACATTGTCGACAAAACCTTACTTGGTCCCAAGAAGAGGGTCTCGTGTATTATTGGGTTAGGACATTTACTGTACATTGGAGGGGGTTGGGTTAGGACATTTACAGGGGCCAGTTTCGAATTGCAGTCTCCCGTAGGTGCTCCTTGAGAGTGGTTTTAAAAGTGGGTAGTGATTCACATTCCTTTACAGCTGTGGGTAGGGCGTTCCACATTGATGTGGCATAATTGCGAAACGTGTTTAATCCCTTGTTTGAGCCGAATCTGGGTTTAACATGATTTGTGGAGCTCCCTCTGGTGGTGTGGTCGTGGTATTCACTGACCTTTGGGAAGTATTTTGACATGTACATGGGTACCTGTGTGGTGTAGTGTATCTTGTAGACCAGGCCCATTGCAAGTTGCTGTACTCTGTTGTCTACTCTAAGCCATCCTAGGTTGTCAAAGTGGGCAGGGGTGAGGTGGGTTCTAGGAGTAAGGTCAAGCAGTAGTCTGACCAGTTTGTTTTGTGGTGTTTGTAATTTAGTTTTTAGCGCCTTTGAGGTGCTTTGGTACCATGAGGTGCAAGCATAGTCGTAGTACCATTGAATGAGTGCTCCTGCCAGAGTCTTCAGGGTATTCTTGTTTACCAGAGAGGAGATCCGGTACAAGAATCGAGTTCGTTGGTTGACTTTTTTTTATTACATTGGATGCCATTTTGTCACAGGAAAGATTAGCCTCTAGGATGGAACCTAGGTATGTAATTTCATCTTTCCTTGTGACAATATTGTCACCCACTGTAACTGAGAAGCCGTCGGCCTTGCTGAGTTTGTTATTTGAACCGAAGAGAATGGACTCTGTTGTACCCAGGTGTAATGATAGTTTGTTGTCAGAGAGCCAGGTGCAGATTTTGCCTAGTTCCAAGCTGAGGGTTTTTTCAACCTGTAACTTGTTCTTGTCAGAGACCAGCAGGGCTGAGTCATCCGCAAACAGGAACAAGTTGCAGTCACAAGCTGACGACATATCATTTGCATGAGTTAGGAACAGTAGCGGTCCTAGTATGCTTCCTTGTGGAACACCACAGCTCACTGGGAGGGGGGGGGGGGGGGATAGGGTACCGTCTACCTCCACCATCTGTTCTCTCCCCTCCAGGTAGGATTGCATCCAGCTCACTGATAGACTATCAAAACCAATTGGTTTTAGCTTGTCAATCAGAATGGAGTGATTGACAGTGTCGAAGGCCTTTTGTAGGTCCAGCATGACCATGCCGCAGTATTTGCCTGCGTCCACCTCTTGTTTGATGTGGTCGTTCAAATAGAGAAGGCATGTGTCAGTGGAGTGGGATGTTCTGAAGCCAGATTGGAATTCGAAGATTCGATTTTTTTCCGCAATTTACTTTTCGACCTGTTCGTATACTATTTTTTCCATGACTTTTGGGATGGAGGTAAGAATAGAAACAGGGCGGTAGTTGCCTGGGTCTAATTTGCTGCTCTTTTTGTGCAGGGGGATTACTCTCACAATTTTGAAGTCTTTGCGTGTCCCTGTTTTATGGAGAGGTTTATTATGTGTGTGATGACTGGGGTGATGGCGGCTGCTGAGTCTCTGAGGAATTTGGAGTGGATATTGTCATGGCCAGTGGCCTTGTTAGGTTGGAGGGCGCTCAGTTTTTTGAGTACCTCAGCTGTTGTTACCATTTCTAGTTTGAAATCGTCTTCGCGGACCCCTAGGTTATTGTAGTAGGCTATGATGTGTTCTACCCCAAAATGCCCTGAGTGGGTGGGTAGTTTATTTACCAGTGTTGTGGCTATGTTTGTGAAGAAAATGTTTAAGTAATTGGCCACATCCAGCTTGTCTGTGATGAGCGTGTTGTCCGTCTTTATGTTTATGTTTGAAAATCTGGTTTTAAGTTTTTTACTGCAGCCTACAGTAGTTGATTATTGAGTAATTTCCAAAGTTCACTGGGTTTATTTTTGTTTTCCTCAGTTTTGTCATTGATGAAATTCTTTTTTGCAGTTTTGATCATGGAGTTTACTTCATTTCTTAGTCTGTTTCTTTGCAGTTTGAGTTCAGTCACGTGGGCTTGGAGTTCACTGCTCAAGCTTTTGGTAAGCTTTGACTGACTTTTATGAAACTCAGAGCATTTTTTGTCTCTGGTTTTCATAGCGGTCAATATTTCGGAGTGCATCCACGGCTCAGTGCGATTTTTTACTCCGGTGGTTCTTAGGGGGGCCATGTCGTTTAGTATTGTTGAGAATTTGGTTTTGAAACCAAGCCATGTTTCTTCAACTAGTGTACCACTGAGCTCTTCTGACCGGTCCAGGGGACCTTTTGTCCTTCTCGCCAGGCCGTCTGAAAATAAGAATTTGTTCTTAATTGACCTGCCTGGTTAAATAAAGGTATATATATATATATATATATATATATATATATATATATATATATATATATATATATATTGGATGAGACGCCAGGAGACAGTGACATACACAGACCAGGCAGGGGAATTTCCCCACCATAATTCCGTTCAATAAAGACATTGAACATGAAGGGTGTGATGGACGTTCCACTCAGGCCCAGAGTACAGAGGAGGCTGTCTGTGCAGAGAGAAGGTTGCCACCCGTCCTGTATTATAAGCAGCATGTTGTTTCCTTCATGAGTCAACATTGAGCGCCATTTGTTCCGTATTACTTGAGTGAGAATAACAGTATTAGGCTGCGTACAGACGGGCCGTCTTGACAACATGGAAAGAATCTAGACGAGTGCAGCTGCTCTCCGTCTCTCATCCCAATCCTTTCATCTCTCCCTGTCTCTGAAGCCCTGTTGCTGTCTTATGCAGGAATCATAACTGGCTTAATCATAAATTGTTACTAGACAGCAAAGGGTGGGAAACAATGTAGAGGAATCTCTCTCTCTCTCCCTTTGTGTGTGTGTGTGTGTGTGTGTGTGTGTGTGTGTGTGTGTGTGTGTGTGTGTGTGTGTGTGTGTGTGTGTGTGTGTGTGTGTGTGTGTGTGTGTGTGTGTGTGTGTGTGTGTGTGTGTGTGTGTGTGTGTGTGTGTGTGTGTGTGTGTGTGTGTGTGTATGTGTACGTCTTGTGTTGGCTGTTGCACAATTGTGTATTGGGGCATTACAAAATTATGACTTCAAGTCAGAAGGAATGAATCAGAATTTAAAAAAGAAATGTCCACAACCAGGGCTTGACCACTACACGACCAACCCATTGTCATAGTTATATTTAGGGTTAATGTCATGTGATGTTTAGGGTATGGCTGGACCATAGGGACCCACCCAACCTCAGGGACACAGAATCCCAGGGAACAACCACAGACAACCAGGGACTGTGGGATGCAGGCCGAATGATGGCCAGACCATAGGGACCCAACCCCAGGGACCCAACACCAGGGAACAACCACAGAGAACCAGGGACCCATGGATGCAGGCAGCTGGACCCATGCGCACCCACTCTTAAGCACCCTCCCTTGGGCATTACACTCTGGTATACCTGCCATCTCAAAAAACTGTGTGCCCCTGGCCGTCCAAGTGTTGAGCTGCATGCTTTCCATTCGATCCTGCGTGCCCACACTTTAGCACCCTCCCTCGAGCACTACCCTCTAGTGTGACTCTCTCAATGTAGGGAGAGAGGGGGGAAGGTCTCTCTGCCTTAAGAGAGTCACATCTCTCATGTAACTCTCTCAATGTAGGGAGAGAGGGGGGAAGTCTCGCTGCCTTAAGAGAGTCACATCTCTCATGTAACTCTCTCAATGTAGGGAGAGAGGGGGGAAGTCTCGCTGCCTTAAGAGAATCATACCTCACACACATCTCTCTTTCTCTCTCTCTCTCATACACTAGTACACTATTGCACTAGTACATACTATTACACTGGTACACACTATTACACTAGTACACGGTTTCACTAATACACTAGTACGCTATTAAACTGAATTATAAGGAAATGATGTTCACGAGGTACAGGGATGAGGAAGGGATTTGACATTCACGGGTGTTTACATTTAAATTTAATTTCTTTCATGTTTTACATATCGTTTTAGTTTTTTGTTTTGCATATATGTATATTTGTTTTGTAAGGTTTTAAATTAGTACACTCATTTGAGTAGTGGAAAAGGGGTAGGATTAAATAAGTGTATACTTCTTCCTACTAATTTTCGAACATGTAAATTGAGTTATGTTTTGCTTTTGTTTATTTTATTTGAATTTTTTAATTAGATTTCTTGAGATCAATGATTTGTTTTGATTTTATATTGTTTGTATTTATTTACATGTTTGAAAAAATACAAATAAAAAAGAAACTATTACAGTAGTACACTATAACACTATTACTAGGGGTGTAAAGGTACCCGTATCCGCACCGAACCGAACCGTTTCAGTGTGTACCGTACCGTACCGAACGGCTGTAGTGTGTACCGAACGAATACAACGGTATGTTAACTGCCCACCGGGGGCTGTTTTTTTCACAATCTAATATAATTATTATAATTGTTTCTTTTCTTTACAAGTCGATTATTAATTTCAATATAGAATATTCGTTGACAGCCCTACAAGTACAATTAGTTACTGCACACTACATCACCCCTGAGTGGAACATGGAAAGCCAAACTTTCCCCCACTGTAACGAAAACCCGTACCGAACCGTGACTTCAAAACCGAGGTACGTACCGAACCGTGGTTTTTGTGTACCGTAAACTATTACAGTAGTACACTATAACACTATTACACACTAGTACCCTATTACACTGGTACATGGTTGCACTAGTACACTAGTACACTAGTACTGTATACTATTACACTATTACCCTAGTAGAGGTGAATCTGCAGGCAAAAGGAACGGTCCACGAGAGCCATCCAGGCTCTGGAGAGCAGAAGAGAGAGTGGTCCGCGCTTCAAGATGAGCACTTTGTATCCCTCAGTAGCCAGACATCCACAGCTCTGCAGCTCCAAGGGAGGGACCCATAATGAGGGATAAATGGGTCTGAAAGGGGCCCCCCCATGCCTGGGGTAAAAGTCATGGCGATCGTTGGCCAGACATCCAGAGCTCCACAGCTCCGAGGGAGCGACCCATAATGAGGAATAAATGTGTCTGAGGGGGGCCCTCCTTGCCTGGGATATCTCTGTTCAGTTCCCTGGTACCTCCCATGGAGGCGAGGGATAGCTAACAAGTCAGTTCCTATAAAGTTTTGCAACTTTGTGTTTGATTATCTCCGAATCACAAACCTTTTTAGGAGGTGAAAAATGGCATTTCCTGGTGTCATTTTGGTCGAGACACCTCCATTACCTCCGCATAGATCTTCCCAACATTAAAAGTCGCTATGACCCAGGACCGCAGAGGAAAATGAGGTTTGGCATGTCTGGTTTGGTGTGACCTGGCCCTCATGGCTAGGCTACCACTGGCTTCACCCCCTCTCTCCTGCCCCACAGTCATGCTCTCTCCTGCCCCAGGGCACATGCAGAGATTGCAGGGCCAGCGTGACAATGTGACTCAGGGGGCATGAGAATGGGTTGGTCCGTTTAAATATGAACCAATGCTATGTTTGAATTATTATAATTAGCCAGGCTATGATGAGACTTAAAAGTATGATGGTAGACCTCTCCAGCCCAAAATCTCATGACCAAAAGTTTGCCCACCCCTGATCTAGTAAGAAGTAGGCCAGTAAAAGAAAAGTGGATGGATGGATGGATGGATGGATACATTCTTATAGTGCTTTAGTACTTTAGTACAAGATAAAGAATTTAGAAATAGAATGACCTGTGAATCCATACCAGTACCAACGGTACCTTTTTTTTTCGGTACTTTACTCTCTAAAAATGTAATCTACCTACCTCAGTTGTAGAAATCTTTTTCCAAACTTCGAATTATTTATTATTATCATTATTATTTATTTAGATTTCTTTTTTTATATATATACACACACACATACTGTATCTTGGCAATATCACCTGGTCTGGGAATAGCACCGCACAAGACCGTATACAGAGAGTGGCTCGTTCAGCCGAACGCACAATTGGAGGTGGGCTTCCCACTCTCCAAGACATTTACAACAAGCGTTGCAGGAGTAAGGCTAAGAGAATAATAAAAGGCTCTAGCCACCCAAACAACTGCCTCTTTGAACTGCTGCGGTCAGGCAAGCGATACCGGAGTCTCATGGCAAGCACAGAAAGACTCAGAAGGAGCTTCTATCCCCAGGCCATCAGGATGCTCAACGACAATAACACTATGTAACAAACCATCAAATACACTCACAGCACACACATCCACACGTACACACTCACTTTAAATAAACAACTCACTGTAGCACCCACTTTACCCACTTTAGCACACTTTATATTTATTGGTAAAGAGATTTGCACTACAACTCATACCTCATTGCACCTTACCCTAAGTTGTACCTCATCCCATTTCTGCATTGTACTGTATATTGTATTGTAACTCAGTTACTTTTTCTCTACTCTGCATTGTATATGTATATATGTATATTGAAGACTTTTGTTTTGTTTACACTTGTCTACGTACTTGACTTTCTATTTTATACTTATTTTATACTTATCTATTTTTATCTAGCACACTCTCAGGAGCAAAACAGAAAGAAGCATTTCATATAAAAGTATTTTGTATTTTTGTATGACAACTAATAAAGAAACTTGAAACTTGAACTTTAAATAAAAAATAATGTTTTACAAAATAACAAGTATAAAACGATTAAACAAACCACTCTAGCAGCAATGAAATATTCTGCGGAACTAAAAGGTACACATCTAAATAAATAAATTTTACAAAATAAGTTAAATAACAAGTATAAAACGATTAAACAAACCACACAAGACAATATAAATAACTACAATCAGAATCAGAATCCGCAACCAGTAACCACACTTGCGACTGTTTTCGGCTTGCCATTGCCCTGACTGCTTTGTCGTTGTTGAATCAAGTCAAATCCTGGGTAAGCGTGTATTGTGCGTGCAAACGTTGACGTGAACGTGCGGCACACTTCATAGGTTTCGTTTCGCGGTAAACGAAACTTTAAAAAAAAATTATAATTACAATTAAATCTTTTTTTTTGCATTACCAAAATGTGGCACCGGTGGATCTCACGTGAATCGGTAGTACCAACATGATTCGGTCGATACGCTTAAAAGTTTCGTAAATCGGTACGCATCCCTAAGACTTAACATGGCATTTTGCCTTGATGTCATGCTCGGGTTGGGATGCAAAGGACCTAAACGTGAACATAAGAGCAAAATGGCCGCCGTGCGAATAATGGTCAATTTTGTAAATGTTTTGGCCCTGGTGGATAATGGAACTCCTAACCCTGGCAGTGATGTGTCAGAGTGCCGAGGGTTCTACACATTGAGTTAAACAGGCCTGTAGTTGCTGCAGTGGCCGGAGGTAGAGCAGTTGTCTGGTAATCCGAAGGTTCCCGGTTCGATTCCCGCTCCTCCTACCATTTAGTTGACTCCGCCCACTCCCCTCACAATGTTCACTAACAAACACAATAACGTTTTTCAATTTTTTTTTACATTTTAGACGTTCATGAAAAGAGAAAAAGATGAAAAAAGTTTAGCTCCAGCTTTCTGTTTTCAACTTCAAGTGTCAGGGAGAAGGTTCATACATTATGTAAACGGCATCGGCTCTGTTGAGTGTGATATAATATTAATGCTCTCCAGATGAGAAATACTGTTTGCTTTGCAGGGGTGACATAAATTTTAGCGACACAATTAAGCAGTATGAGGAAAATGGTGTCAAGTCTTTAAGAGAAGAACAAAGAACAGATATTACAAGGGATAGAGAGAGAGAGAGAGAGAGAGAGAGAGAGAGAGAGAGAGAGAGAGAGAGAGAGACAGAGAGAGAGAGAGAGAGAGAGAGAGAGAGAGAGAGAGAGAGAGAGAGAGAGAGAGAGAGCGAGAGAGAGAGAGAGAGAGAGAGAGAGACTAGAGTGCCTCTTTGTTTTTTATGTGTGTCCCTGTGTATTTGTGTGTGTTTCTCTGTGTGTTTGTGTGTTTCCCTGTGTGTTTGTGTGTGTGTGTGTTTCTCTGTGTATTTGTGTATGTGTGTTTCTCTGTGTATTTGTGTGTGTTTCTCTGTGTATTTGTGTGTGTTTCTCTGTGTATTTGTCTGTGTGTTTCTCTGTGTATTTGTGTGTGTTTCTCTGTGTATTTGTCTGTGTGTTTCTCTGTGTATTTGTGTGTGTTTCTCTGTGTATTTGTCTGTGTGTTTCTCTGTGTATTTGTGTGTGTTTCTCTGTGTATTTGTCTGTGTGTTTCTCTGTGTATTTGTCTGTGTGTTTCTCTGTGTATTTGTGTGTGTGTTTCTGTATGTGTTTGTCCCAGTGTATTTGTGTGTGTCCTTGTGTACGTGTTTGTGCCAGTGTATTTGTGTGTGTCCTTGTGAATGTGTGTGTCCCTATGTATTTGTGTGTGTGTCCCTGTGTATTTGTGTGTGTCCCTGTGTATTTGTACGTGTGTCCCTGTGTATGTGTGTGTGCCCTTGTGTATTTGTGTGTGTTTCCCTGTGTATGTGTCCCAGTGTAATTGTGTGTGTGTGTCTATGTGTATTTGTGTGTGTTTCCCTGTATTTGTGTGTGTGCCCCTTTGTGTGTGTGTTTCCCTGTGTATTTGTCCTTGTGTATGTGTGTGTGACTGTGTCCCTGTGTATTTGTGTGTGTGTGTGTGTGTGTGTGTGTGTGTGTGTGTGTGTGTCCCTGTGTATGTGTCCTTGTGTATGTGTGTGTGACTGTGTCCCTGTGTATTTGTGTGTGTGTGTGTGTGTGTGTGTGTGTGTGTGTGTCTGTGTATGTGTCCTTGTGTATGTGTGTGTCCCCCTGTGTATTTGCGTGTGCATCGTACAGTACTACATACAGTCCTGTATGTGTGTTTCTGTGGGTTTGTGTGTCTATGTGTACACTTGCACATACACTTAATGTGTGTATGTGTGCACATATGCATCTGTGCGTGTCCCTGTGCATGCTTGTGTGTGTGTGCGTGCGTGCGTGTGTGTGTGTGTGTGTGTGTGTGTGTGTGTGTGTGCGTGTGTCTGTGTGTGTGTGTGTATTGCTGTCACAAAGACACAGTATGTCTAAACACCCGGGCGAGCAGGTTCAGGTAGGAATGTTCCCAGGGCCCCGTGGTGCCGTCACTGCAGGCTGGTTGGTAGTAAACACACGCCTGGCTGGAAGACAGACTGTGCTTCAGAAATGTGTCACAGCCCAGCGTACCCTCTGCCGCTCCCAAAACACTATTAATATTAAGTGCTTCAATGACACTCGCTGTCTCCTTCCAAGACTCTGCAGCTTCACTGGCTTTCGTTCGGGTGAACGAGCTGCAAGGTTATAGGAGTTGAAATCAACCGCCGTTGAGCTCGCTTTATCTCGTCGTCTTTCATTTTGATCCTCGCATGGAAAGTTCAAAAAAAAATTCATACAGTATATACTGTATATATGGTAAATGGTGCATTTATATAGTATAGTATAGTATTATAGTATATACTGTATATCACTTGCTGCAGCCATGGCTTTTTTACCAATAGACCCCTATGAGGATCTAGATCAGTCATTTAGTAATGATTCTATTGAGACAAAATAAAACAAATCGTTTGATTTCAGCTGCACTCTGATACACGCCGCTGTATTCAAAACTTTTCAAAACCCTTTTTTATTCGAGAAATTGATAAACAGGCTGAACTTGGCATTACTTGTATTTTCATTCTATTAACCCCTTTGTCGTGTGGCAGGGAAATGGTTAACCATTCTGTAGTGTGGTAGTGAAAGTGTGAGGATTCGCCTGTCCCTGGCTGTGTTTTCCCTGTCTACTCTCCTCAACAGCCCCCACCCTTGCGATGATTTACTCTCCTCTACTCTTCACCAGCCCCCACCCTTGGACATCCTTGATCCTCTACCTTCACGCACCTGTTGGGAGTTTGCAATCACCTCGGGAGAGTACATAGGTTGCAGACTCCCCTCCAGTCCTTGTCGGGTCGTTCTGTGTTCTGGACTCTGTGTTCGTTCTGTATCTGTATCTGTGTACACTCTGTGTTCATGGAGTTCTGTATGTTACCATCCTGTACGTTACCATCACCTGCCGCGTCTCCGGCGTGAGACGACGTGCCAGCCATCACCACCTGTCGCCGTTTGCCTGGAGTGGGACACCGTCTTCGCTCTCTAATTCTCTACGGGAGGTTTTCCAGTGTTCCCACTCCAGACGTCAAGCCGGCTCGTCATCGCTCCCGATTCCACGGGAGGAAGGCGTCTCTTCGTGATCCTCGTTCCTGGGGGTGAGGCTCGTCGTCGCTCCCTAGTATTCCACGGGAGGACGGCGTGTGCCCATCCCGTTCCCCTTGGACCCAGGCTCGTCGTCGCTCCCTAGTATTCCACGGGAGGACGGCGTGTTCCCATCCCGGTCCCCTGGGACCCCCTTTGTTCTGCGCTGCCCGTCTGCAGCATCCGAAGAGGAGGAGGAGGATCTCCGTGCCAGGCCCCGCTGTCGGGCCCCTGTTCCCGTGCCAGGCCCCCGCCGTCGGGCCCCTGTCCCCGTGCCAGGCCTCCGCCGTCGGGCCCCTGTCCCCGTGCCAGGCCTCCGCCGTCGGAACCCTGTCCTCATCCCTGTAAGCAGCTCTGGCCCTCGCCCAGTCCAAGGCCTTAACCCTGTTCTCTGTCCCTGTCTCCAGCCCGCCTCTCCGGGCCTCTGTCCCTGTTCCCCCTCTCCAGTGCCCCTGGTCCTGGCCCTGACACTTAGCCCTGGTCCTTAGCCCTGGCCCTTAGCCTTAGTCCCTTAGCCTGTTCGCCTCTTAAAGGCACAGTGCCGTATTTTCCATATTTCCTTGACTCTAGTGTTTTTGTGTTCTCCCTTAAAGGGACTGTGCCGCTTTTTGTTCTATAATAAATATTTGCCCTGTTTTGGCTTACTCTCATACCTGTCTTGTGTTGTGCGATTGGGGTCGGTTACAAACCATAACAGAAAGGGTTAAAATGTTTTTGATGGACAGTAACTTTGATAAAAAGTATACATGTATTATTATTATTATTATTATTATTATTATTATTATTATTATTATTATTATTATTATTATTATTATTATTATTATTATTATTATTATTATTATTATTATTATTATTATTATTATTATTATTATTATTATTATTATTAATAATAGCAATAGTGATTAATATGTCTGTAATAAGAAAGAGGACATTATACATTAGGTAGTGACGTGGACCCTGCCTGAATCAATAAGAGGAGCTTCAACACAGCGGAGACAGTGTGCTAATGGCCGTTCGCCCAGGAGGAAATAATTGCATTTTTATCTCTTTTTCACCATAATGGATCCTTACACATTAACGAATACGGCAGCCCAGAGCGCATGGATTATTACTTGGTGGGGGCCGAATCTAGGGGCCCGTCGGAGGAGACGGGCCTCATTATAGTGCATACTGGAAGCGCCGTGATGGCGGTGGGGGCATCAATTACTAGTAGAGACCAGATACATCCATTCACTGTCTTATTTCCAGTCAAGGGAGGATGAAGGGCTCCAAGAGGCAATTTTTTATTAGGACAAGGATTTAGTGCAGAAAGCGAATGTGTGTGTGTGTGTGTGTGTGTGTGTGTGTGTGTGTGTGTGTGTGTGTGTGTGTGTGTGTGTGTGTGTGTGTGTGTGTGTGTGTGTGTGTGTGTGTGTGTGTGTGTGTGTGTATGAATATGGGTGTGTGCGTGTTTCTAGGTGTGTGTGTGTGTCTGTGTATGTGCGTGCGTGTGTCTATGTGCGTGTGCGTGTGTGCGCGTGCGTGTGTGTGCGTGTGTGCGTGTGTGCGTGCGTGCGTGTGCGTGTGTGTGTGTGCGTGTGCGTGTGCGTGTGTGTGTGTGTGTGTGTGTGTGTGCTCATCAACAGCTGAACTGAACTCCCTGGCTGTCCGCTACACAGCAGCCCTCATGCCTCAGCAAATGCAACTCCCCCACCGCTGTAATGCAATGTTGTGTATAATAGAACTCGTGCATCACCGTATCGTCAAGTGTTAAAGATCATTCATTCAGTTCGACAGTTATTGGGAGTAAATGTGTTTGAACATGGCCACCAGTGATGTCATCGAGGACTCCCTGTGTTGTGTCAATTACAGTTCAATGACATGATAAGGCACCAGTCCCTACAGGACAAGGTATTGCTGTTGTTTCATCTGCATCATGGCATGGAGCATGGAACACCAGGATTCAATGGACCTCATGCAGCAACATTCTCGTAGGTTTCCTCGCAAATAACCTCGTAGGAAGTTCGTATGAGAAAACCTACGATAGTCACCCCCGGAGTCATCAATGCGTGGAGAGGTTCTCTTAACCCCTGTCAAATGACGCTCGCTGGATATAATCGCTATGTAACTCGAGACCCGAAGACACGCAGCTGGTTGAGTGTGGTGGTGATCGAAAGGCGGCAAATTCAACTTTCGAATGGTGCATTGGATGATCCCCGAAAAATGCAGCCCCGACCCGGTAGACGAGCGCAAAGTGCGTGACCCGCCCTCGGGCCGTCCGATGCATAAGAGGTTGCTCCTTACTTTTGTGTTGATTTGTTGCCAGATGCTAGTTTTTGGGTTCCAGCTGAGAGGTAGGAGCTGGAAAACATAACGGTTCCATAGCCTGAAGTCTTATGTAGTACAGGTCCAAAGTTTATAAAAATCCCACGGAAAATGAGTGTTTAACAAAGGTTTTTGTAATGTGTGTACCGCAATAATTCAGCGTGATTATCCAAAATGGCCATCCACTTCCATTCATTCAATGCGTGAGTCAAAACAAAGAACTTGTTGGTCTTCTTCCACCCCCTTCTCATTGCAATCAGCGCTCGTCTGGGATTGTTTTCGGAGCAGACGCTCCTTGGCTACAATGGTGGTCAATAATTTTCGCCATCAGCGGTGACTAGTCAGTTTAGGACCGTTTACAACTGGACGTGGTCACTTGTTGGAACGGCTCTTGAAATGACGCTCGCCAGCTATTTCGTCTTGTAACTCGAGACCCGAAGCACGCAATAGGTTGAGTGTGGTGACAATCGAAAGGCAGCAAATCCACGCATCCCGTGCACAGGCATGACGTATAGTATACGTTTTTATTTATTTATTTATTCACAGTCATTTGCAGTGTTGGTGTAGTGCCTTTGTTTATTTTCGGACAACACAATGCCTCATTGAGGCATGACTGTAAATGTAAAACGTCATTTTTAATTATTTAATTTTGAGGATTCCTCCCAAATAAAGCCCTTAAGAACACGGCGCACGCCAGTCTGTCCAACTTACGACTGCTCTTCCACGCTCATAAATCCTGCTCTTAGCTACGAGCACGAATCCCAGAGAAGGAACAGTTAGTGCATGCCAAAATCGCTGGAGCTACGATGAAATTTGCTTGTAACTTTTGTCATAAGTCCGTTGGTGCATGAGGTCCAATGTCCCCGATGACGTCACTGTTGGCCACATTCAAACTAATTTACTCTCAATGGACCTCATTCACTAACATTCTCGTAAGTTTCCTCGTAAATAACCTTGTAAGAAGTTTGTAAGAGGAAACCTACGATAGTCCTCCTCCGGATACCTGCATGTATGTATGGAGAGGTGCTCGTAAGTGGCCAAAATAATCGCAACCGAATGAAGAACGTCACTCATTCTTAAACGGAAAGCGCATTCTCGCACACCTGAATTTGCATACAGAAACGCCCGCCAGCTCCTTATAGGGCGAAGGACTGTGTGCAAAACTGATTCAACAGCTCCTTATACCAGAAGGGAGAGGTTATAAGCATTGCATCTGGGTTGTGCTGACCCCCATATTCAACAGGTATAGCGCAGAAGCGATTTGCGACTGATCAAGATTAGATTAGATTCAAATGTATTATCATTATACAGCACAAGTATAATACAACGTACGTGATGTTCTTTAGTGCGTCGTTGCTAATACACTATAGATGTATAATATAGTTGTATATAGCCTACATGAAAGGATTGGGGTGTGCTGAGAGCAGAATGTAGATGTGTCCATTCTATTCCACTACAGCTATATCCGCGCGATTGAGTTTAGTTCTTATTTATTTATGTATTTATTCACCGTCATTTGCAGTGTTTGTATAGTGCTTATATGTATTTTCGGACATCACTTACAGAGACTGTGTATTTGTACATCTTCTACCGCATAGATACAGCATTAATAATAACTTTATTTGTATAGCACTTTTCATACAGAGGTTGCAGTTCAAAGTGCTTCACAACAGTAAAAATACAGGCATGGGTGAGCATAGCAGGGTATGGTAAATCACAGTGTTTCACATTAGGATCTAGCATCCTAATAGGCTCTCTATTCAGTAATACAAATAATAAAGTAGTTTAAAATGATTAAGTTTAAAAATAGTCAAAAAATTATAAAATAGAACGGAAATACAACAACAGTAACAAATTTAAATAGCAAGGTTACAGTAAAAAGTGTGAAAAATTGTTTAAAATGATTCAGTTTAAAAATAGTCATCAGTAAGAAGTAAAAAGTGTGATAACCGACACATGAATTTGATAGGCAGTGTAAAATAAGATAAAATTAGCATAGAAAAGTAGGCAGGGTAAGAATAGTGCAGGTAAGTCATTGAAATGCCTGAGCAAAGAGATAGGTTTTAAGCTGTCTTTTGAAGATGTCTAGCGAGTTGGCTTCCCTGATGTTTTGGGGTAGTTTGTTCCACAGTTTTGGGGCATAGTTGATAAAGGCTGCATTACCGATCCTCTTTTGACTGTTTCTGGGAGCCTCTAGTAGTCCAGCAGCTGATGATCGCAGTGTTCTTGCTGGCGTGTAATTTATTAGAGTGTTGGTGATGTAGCTAGGTCCCTGTCCATTTAGAGCTTTGTATGTAAGGAGAAGGACCTTAAAGTCAATTCTAAATGTTACAGGAAGCCAGTGTAAAGCAGCTAAGACTGGACTAATGTGCTCTCTCCTTTTGGTTCTAGTTAGCAGTCGGGCTGCGGAGTTTTGGATTAGCTGAAGCCTCTCTGTGGTTTTCTTAGGGAGATTTGTGAAAAGTGCATTACAGTAGTCTAACCGGCTAGATATGAATGCATGAATTAGCTTCTCAGCATCGTTCTGATTAATAAATGGTCGTACTTTTGCTATATTTCTGAGATGGAAGAACGATGTTTTTGTTACTTTACTAATATGAGAATTGAAGTTCAGTTCTGAATCTATGATAACCCAGAGACTAGTGACCTCAGATTTGATCCAAGGGGTTAGTCCTCCTAGGTTCTTTATTAACGTTTCTTTTTTAGTTTTGGGGCCGATAATTAGAATTTCAGTTTTGTTCTCATTTAGTTTCAGGAAGTTCTTACTCATCCATTTATTTATTGCCAGTAAGCAGTCTGTAATGGAGCTAATCGCTGTATCATTTGGTTCAGCAGATATGTACAGTTGTGTATCATCCGCATAGCTATGGAAATCTACATTATGTTCTCTGATGATATCACCCAGCGGTAACATGTAAAGGGAGAAGAGTAAAGGACCTAAGCAACTCCCTTGTGCAACTCCATAGTTGTTGTCGTATACATATATATATATATATCAGACATATCATATATCTCTCCTCCTCTGCAAAAGCTCTGTATATTCCATTCATTATGCAGCTACTGGCCCCTCGCCCCGCTGCTTTTGCACCACTCCTGCACTTCTTTGAATATACTTTCACTTGTTTTATATTTATTTTTTATGTGTTTATTTATTCTATATAATTTTATATTACCCTAGATGCGCTGTACGTGTCGTCTTCGTGTGAGCAAGCACCAAGGCAATGTGCTTGACATTCTTACAATAAATAAATAATAACCCTGATTCTAATTCTGGTTATGTGTGTGTGTGTGTGTGTGTGTGTGTGTGTGTGTGTGTGTGTGTGTGTGTGTGTGTGTGTGTGTGTGTGTGTGTGTGTGTGTGTGTGTGTGTGTGTGTGTGTGTGTGTGTGTGTGTGTGTGTGTGTGTGTGTGTGTGTGTGTGTGTGTGTGCGCTTGTGCACGGGCGCACGGGCAGGGGGTCAGTCTATTGTATGTGACAAAGGCAAGTTTCACCACTCGCTTTCATAAACACAACACACAACACAGCTCCGGAGAAGAAGAAGAGGATGAAGAAGGAGGAGAAGAAGAAGAAGAAGAAGAAGAAGAAGAAGAAGAAGAAGAAGGAAGAAGAAGAAGAAGAAGAAGAAGAAGAAGAAGAAGAAGAAGAAGAAGAAGAAGAAGAAGAAGAAGAAGAAGAAGAAGAAGAAGAAGAAGAAGAAGAAGAAGAAGAAGAAGAAGAAGAAGAAGAGAAGAAGAGAACTAGGAGCTCAGGGTGTGTGTTTTCCTCTCCTTAGAGTGGGCGTCCATTGCTGCTCAGTCGACCATCGCTTATGAAATCATCGCGTAAATCTCCACAGATACGCAACTGTTGTCAATGGACTGTCGGCCTCTCCCTCTCCCTCTCCCTCTCTCTCTCCCTCTGTTCCCCCCAAAGAAAGGGCCTTGTCTCCGGATCCCCTCCTCTCTAAGACCGGGAGGGGGGTGGCGGGCGGGGGATTAAGACGGAGAGTCCAAAATACGACACGGCCAAAGACCCGGCCGTCGTCATGAAGAGTCTATTTCACACATGAGTGTGTCCCCATCTCACGCTGCTGGCCACTTTCTGAATGGAGAGAGAGAGAGAGAGAGAGAGAGAGAGAGAGAGAGAGGAGATGGGAGGAGGGGGAAAAGGAGGGGGGGCTTCCAATTGATCTCTTTAAGCTGCCGGCTTACTTAACTCATCCAGGAGCCGGCTCTGCACTGAAGGTATGGGCTAAGGCCCACTTTGCATGAGAAAACCGGGATTAATCCAAATATTTATCCGCGCTGAGAGAGATGTTTTCACAGTCTTTTTTACATCCCCCCAAGAATTTTGCACTTTTTTTTCCCTTTTTCTTTTGACATTCCCACCGATTTTATACGTTCTCCCTGGAAAACCTCCCTCCTCCCCAAATTTTTCTTTATTACCCTCACGGTTGAATATGCATTTTACACATCTGTACTGTACATACCCTGCATATAATCCTTTTTACATATCTGTAGATATTATATGTATCTACGGGGGTGATAGTGGCTCAGGAAGTAGAGCGGTCGTCTGGTAATTAGAAGGTTCCCGGTTAAATTCCAGCTCCTCCCGGCAGCACTTCAAGGTGTCTTTGAGCAAGACACTTAAACCTCTAACTGTGTGAGTGAATGGGTGAATGTGAGGCATAGGTTTTAAAGCGCTTTGGATAAAAGCGCTATATAAATACTAGTGCTGTCAGGCGATTAAAACAATTTATCTAATTAATTACAGGATTTGTAATTAATTTATCTATTTAATGGCATTTCAATCGCATAACCATTTTAGGCCTGATATTTTATATTCTTTTTTTTTATCTACTTTTTTCTCCTCCTTTTTCTGTGATTTTTCTCCCCATCCCAATTTACCTCTCGTGCCAATTCTCCCTCCCCTGTCCTGATCGTTGCTGGCATCTGCCCCCCACTGGCCGGTAGTAGGGAGGATAGAAGCCTAGCATCACATGTCCCCTCCGATACATGTGGAGGCAGCCTGTCACATCTTTTCACCTGCCAGCGCCGACTCTCATTTGGCGAGGAGTAACGTGTAGGAGGCTCACACTGCCCCCGCCATTTTCCTGACTTTGCTGTGCAGGCGCCCCAACCGACCTGTAGGAGTCGCTGTTCACAACGACCAGACTACCACCCTTCGACTTCCCACCCGCTAACTCTGCCAATTGAGTTAGTATGACGACCGGCCGAAGCCGGAGACAACGCCGACAGCTGGATTCGAACCCGGTGTCTCTTGCGTTGGTGACAAGCGCAATGTCCGCTGCGCCACCCAGCCGCCCCTGATATTTTATATTCTATAATCATATTTCAAATTGCATGTGTCCGGATGGCAGAATTCAGTACTGTATCTACAAAACCTTCTGTTTAATCATCTTCCCTTTATTAATTTGCTTAGATTTTTCAGGTCTGGTCAATTTTAGCATGGTGGTGTTCAGAGTCATTTGGTTCATTACAATTTACTAGGGATGCTCGATATTGGCTTTTTTACCGATACCGATATACCGATATTGTCCAACTCTTAATTTCCGATACCGATATCGACCGATATCACATTTTAATGCCGATATCGGCCGATAATATCGGTAGGCCGATAATATCGGACATAATTTCTATAGAAATGTAAAAAGAAAAAAAAATAATAATTGAAAACCGATATCGATATTTTCCGATATCACACTTTAATGCCGATATCGGCCGATAATATCGGTAGGCCGATAATATCGGACATCCCTACAATTTACTCAAGCCTATAACAGACACAGTATTTCTGACACTGGGAATACATTCCGAGATCCATAGATGTCCCTAGAATCAGATACCAAGAACATGAAAATGGACCATTTAAAAAAAAGTGTCTACGTTCTTATGGAATGAATGAGATTAAAAAATAATAATAATAAATAAAATAAAATATTTATTTTATTTGTATTTGTTTATTAATTTTGAGTTAATTTTCATAACGCGATAATTTGCTGTGTAATTAACTAATCTAATTAACGCGATAAACTGACAGCCCTAATCTATATCTATATC
>NC_140167.1:18190031-18225031 GCF_963971535.1 Notolepis coatsorum | reverse complement strand
GGGATTTTTTTTTAACATGGTTATTGGCAAAAGTGGCCATATTATACATTGCTTCAAAATATCGCCTATATATATTATGGCCCGTCCCACAACCACATGAAAACACATGCTCATCATACGTGTATCCGGGAATGGCTAATGTTGAATGAACTAAAGTCAATCAGTAATTAACACAATAGAATCTATTAGTAATCGAGAACCTCGCCGCGTGTTATGTAGAATCGTATAATTCAACAGTGTACATATCCCAAGTCCTGAAATATTTAAAACGTCTATAGATTATGCAAACAACATTTCTGGATCAGCGTGAGAAACAAAATAATACAATATAGCGTTAACGCTATACCGAACCCAAAAAGGAGGGAAAACCATCCATGCACTGAGAGTAAAATATATTTGGAGTAAAATAAAGATTGCGAAGGAAAGCCAAGTGGTTGATGTAACACGGGGTGGTGTATAGTGGCTGCTATATGATGGCTCAGTCTTTTGTGTCACGTTCCTTTTCGGTGGGAACGTCTTCATTTAGAGGGGGAGCTGAAAGCCGGTCCACAGCAGGGTCATTCACTGCCAGGCCTCAATGGGACTAGCCCAACAATGGCTGTGATCAATGTACCCAGGCCTGACAAAAGACAAGACAAGGAGTTTCTCAAGGATCAACAAGCATGCTTTACCATATATATTGCTTTAAAAGAGCCAAGGATCCAGCCCCCCTTGAAAACATTATAGTATTTTTTTTTTTGAATGATTTGATTCCTTTCACGGATTAGATCGGTGTTACTCACCTTACGGTACCTTGTCTCGAAAGAATTTGATCCCGGTGGGTTTTGGGGATAATTGAGCACTTCGGACAAAGAACTTTCAGAGTGTTTGTGTTCACTCGTGGTTAAAAGATCTGTGGTCATATATCACATTCACACTCCAAGTGACTTGGATGATTTACTGCGAATACATGGGCTGTATAGATTTCAAAATGGATTTATATGATTCTTCAGTGGTGCCCCCCTAGCCAATGGAAAGGCGGTTTGTGAAGTGTTTAAATGAGACTTGCCAACAATATCAGGGACACCAGTCCATCTCAGTCACTCAGTCTCCCCCCGAACCAGAGCCAGAGCTACATCTATGTAAACCTCCAGCTAAAGCCTATGGCCAGTTTTCCATAGCAGAGCCAAGTGGGGCAAGCGAAGGCCAAGGGAGTCTCAACATATTTATAACGTGGAATTTAAAAGCACTCTCGATTGTTTAATACTGGAGCCCAGTTGAAGAAAATTATATTTACTGTATATATATAATATCATAGTCCTCTCTGGTAGCTAGGCGGCAATGTTGACAGCATCACAAACATTTAATTTTTGGGAGAAATAAAAATGTCCAACGTTGGTGGTCCCGTTGGTGGACTGAATGGAACAGATAGGTCTCTAAGCTCAACTGGCTCCAGGGCCCTCATGCATCAACGTGGACTTTGAACTTGACCTACTTCCACACGTAAGCACGGAATGTAGAACTAGCGTACGCACAGGGAAGTCGGCATTCATCACACGTGCGTACGCAGGCTCTATGGTCCTCCGTGTTGATGAATACCACTTTGTTCTACCGTCAATGCTCGTGCATGATTATCCATATATGGTCATGAAAATGAGGAAACACCCCCCATGGGATGTGAAATAATGGACCGACCCGAGCGGGACTCCGAGAAACTCCACGGAGAATTCACTGCTGTCGAACCAAGAAGACACTATCGCGTATTGTGGGATAAATAAAAGGCGGATTTGTAAACGGTGATGTCAGATATCAACGGCTCCCTAAGACCATTGCTGCAATTCTGCCTGGACAGCTCAAAATACTAATAAAGACCGTTCGTTGACCACTGTTTGGCGTTGGTTTTGTGTCATTATAACCGTGCTTGTAATATGAATGCCTTTATTAGTTGTGTTCGATTGGCTATATGATTTTTAGATGCATCTATTTTGTTGTCGGCTAATAAAGACCGCGCTGGAATATGACTGCCTTTTCCCGTGTTGTTTGATTAATACCCCATGGATTAAAGTTCTCCTCAATTTTATTCCAAATCGCGATGGATCTCCCGTCAATTTTCTACCTGCTGCATATGATTTCTAGAGGCATACTACAATCTATTTTGATGTCAGTATTGGGTAGCCTATATAAACAATATAATACGAGAGCATATACAAGAACAATGAATCTCACTGCATGTATGATAGCCTGCCTTTCAATACATGAACTTGAATCCCATCATATACATAGTCTGTCCACTATAGTGTCATTGCAATGCGTTTTCTATTCTTTCTTATACAGTAAAAAGGGGGAAGAACACTATATTAATATGACTTGTATTCTGCTTACAGCTTCGAAGTTCCACTTGTTTCGTTTAACGTAAAGCCTTTTAAATATAATCAAAACGTTCCCGTGTTTCTGCGGTCTGCGCAGAATAATAACGAGTTGAGCTTTATGATTTATGATGAATTGAAAATGGGGGACCCTGATGTAAACAAGACGAAAGTTGGTCTGCATCCCCAATTAACAATTGTATGTACTGAGCTGTACTGTACTGTACCCATTCTGCAATCTGTTAATAAACTTTTCAATCAATCAATCAATCAAGCTACGCGGAGCGCAGTCAGTCAGTAGCCTACTTATATATTCCGATAACGCTATATAAACCATGCTGCATTCATTCTGAGAGAAAGATCTATTATTCCAAATGCTATTTATAGGGTTTTGACCATAATTACACTACTGTTGCTATTTTACAATGAACTATAATGAACTACGGTTCGTACAGAACGTGCCAGTGTTATTATGCACAGAAGCTCATTTCCTTGTTGTAATAATATATTCTACCACTGGGCGCTAGGTACGCCAGGTCTGAAAAGTGCGTAGATGTAAGCACGAAGTCAAGTTCAAGTTGAAGTTGATGAATCCCACTCTTTGCTTAGAAATGATCGTACGCACAGGGTAAGCACAGATCTGTGCGTAGAACACGTTGATGCATGAGGGCCCTGGTCTAGGTAGCAGTGGAAAAGCAGTGGTGTGTCTACTGAGTGTAGAGGAGGGTGGGTGGTGTGTCTACTGAGAGTAGAGGAGGGTGGTGTGTCTACTGAGAGTAGAGGAGGGTGGTGTGTCTACTGAGAGTAGAGGAGGGTGGGTGGTGTGTCTACTGAGAGTAGAGGAGGGTGGTGTGTCTACTGAGAGTAGAGGAGGGTGGTGTGTCTACTGAGTGTAGAGGAGGGTGGGTGGTGTGTCTACTGAGAGTAGAGGAGGGTGGTGTGTCTACTGAGAGTAGAGGAGGGTGGGTGGTGTGTCTACTGAGAGTAGAGGAGGGTGGTGTGTCTACTGAGAGTAGAGGAGGGTGGTGTGTCTACTGAGAGTAGAAGAGGGTGGTGTGTCTACTGAGAGTAGAGGAGGGTGGTGTATCTACAGAGAGTAGAGGAGGGTGGTGTGTCTACTGAGAGTAGAGGAGGGTGGTGTGTCTACTGAGAGTAGAGGAGGGTGGTGTGTCTACTGAGAGTAGAGGAGGGTGGGTGGTGTGTCTACTGAGAGTAGAGGAGGGTGGTGTGTCTACTGAGAGTAGAGGAGGGTGGTGTGTCTACTGAGAGTAGAGGAGGGTGGTGTGTCTACTGAGAGTAGAGGAGGGTGGGTGGTGTGTCTACTGAGAGTAGAGGAGGGTGGTGTGTCTACTGAGAGTAGAGGAGGGTGGTGTGTCTACTGAGAGTAGAGGAGGGTGGGTGGTGTGTCTACAGAGAGTAGAAGAGGGTGGTGTGTCTACTGAGAGTAGAGGAGGGTGGTGTGTCTACTGAGAGTAGAGGAGGGTGGTGTGTGTCTACTGAGAGTAGAGGAGGGTGGTGTGTCTACTGAGAGTAGAGGAGGGTGGTGTGTCTACTGAGAGTAGAGGAGGGTGGTGTGTCTACTGAGAGTAGAGGAGGGTGGGTGGTGTGTCTACTGAGAGTAGAGGAGGGTGGTGTGTCTACTGAGAGTAGAGGAGGGTGGTGTGTCTACTGAGAGTAGAGGAGGGTGGTGTGTCTACTGAGAGTAGAGGAGGGTGGTGTGTCTACTGAGAGTAGAGGAGGGTGGTGTGTCTACTGAGAGTAGAGGAGGGTGGTGTGTCTACTGAGAGTAGAGGAGGGTGGGTGGTGTGTCTACTGCGAGTAGAGGAGGGTGGTGTGTCTACTGAGAGTAGAGGAGGGTGGTGTGTCTACTGAGAGTAGAGGAGGGTGGTGTGTCTACTGAGAGTAGAGGAGGGTGGTGTGTCTACTGAGAGTAGAGGAGGGTGGTGTGTCTACTGAGAGTAGAGGAGGGTGGTGTGTCTACTGAGAGTAGAGGAGGGTGGTGTGTCTACTGAGAGTAGAGGAGGGTGGTGTGTCTCCTGAGAGTAGAGGAGGGTGGTGTGTCTACTGAGAGTAGAGGAGGGTGGTGTGTGTCTACTGAGAGTAGAAGAGGGTGGTGTGTCTACTGAGAGTAGAGGAGGGTGGTGTGTCTACTGAGAGTAGAGGAGGGTGGTGTGTCTATTGAGAGTAGAGGAGGGTGGTGTGTCTACTGAGAGTAGAGGAGGGTGGTGTGTCTACTGAGAGTAGAGGAGGGTGGTGTGTCTACTGAGAGTAGAGGAGGGTGGTGTGTCTACTGAGAGTAGAGGAGGGTGGTGTGTCTACTGAGAGTAGAGGAGGGTGGTGTGTCTACTGAGAGTAGAGGAGGGTGGTTGCAGAATGCTGGAATTCACCGTTGAGCGTTCTTGAGGTATCCTGGGCTTAACAAAACACCTGGGATGTCCACACACACACAAGCACACACACACACACACACACACACACACACACACACACACACACACACACACACACACACACACACACACACACACACACACGCACACACGCACACACACACACACACACACACACACACACACACACACACACACACACACACACACACCACACACACACACACACACACACACACACACACACACACACACACACACACACACACACACACACACACACACACACGCACACACGCACACACGCACACACGCACACACACACACACACACACACGCGCACACACACACACACACACACACACACACACACACACACACACACACACACACACACACACACACACACACACACACGCACACACTTTACATTTGATCTAGGTTCCTACAAATGTAACCACCTTCACAATATGACACAAGGAAGGATTACATCACATCCTGTGTATTGGTAAACGCATAGTATAATTATATGTATTATTGTGTAGACACGTATTTGTACTCTTGTTCACAGTGGATGTAGTATGTATGTACTCTTGTGGGATTTGAATGGAAAGCTTCAAGGACAGGCTATTGAAGTCATTCCCACTGGTGTATAGCAGCCACTGATGCCATGGGGAGAATAATACCAGCAAACATCTTGGAATTGGTAATTATGGTAATAATGGCTGTTGGGCCACGACATGCAAAATGGTACAATGTAAAATGTATGTTTTTCGGAGTTCTGTGCCCAACCGTGTTTAAACTGCATTTGCTTTAAGAAACCAGTTCCCGGTTTAATTCCTGCTCCTCCCGGCAGTGCCTTGAAGTGTCCTTGAGCAAGACACTTAACCCCTAACTGCTCCCGATGAGCAGGTTGGCACCTTGCATGGTCGCGTCCACCGTCAGTGTGTGAGTGAATGGGTGAATGTGAGGCATAAGTTGTAAAGCGCATTGGATAAAAGTCCATTTACCATTTACTATATCTATATCTGTATATCCCTTATCTACTCTTACTAGTTACACTGCTGGCCAGTATGACTTACTACCATAGTGTCTTTATCAAGTTCAAGTTCAAGTTTCTTTATTAGTTGTCATACAGAAGTACAGAATACTTTTATACAAAATGCTTCTTTCTGTTTCGCTCCAGAGACTGTGCTAGGCAAAAATAGATAATAAAATAAGTATAGCAAGTATAAAATAGACGTAAACAAAAATGTTCAGTATATACATATATACAATGCTCTATGTAGAGTAGAAGTAACTGAGTTACCATACAATATACTATACAGTGCAAAGCAGAAGTGGGATGAGGTACAATTTAGGTACAATATAATTTACAGTAAGGTGTAATGAGGTATGGGTTGTAGTGCAAATTCTTTACCGATAAATATAAAGTGTGCTTAGGTGTACTAAAGTGGTTAAAGTGGGTGCTGCAGTGAGTATGTTGTTTGTTTGTATGTTTAAAGTGAGTGTGTGCGTGTGGATGTGTGTGCTGTGAGTGCATTTGATGGTTGTTACATAGTGTTATTGTTCGTTGAGCATCCTGATGGCCTGGGGATAGAATCTGTATCACTGTTCATATTAATACTACAACTCTGTACATACAGTACATCTGATGTAGCACTATACTCAGTAGTACTGATTTATATATTTTATACCCAGTTTAGTCACCTGTACATTGTGGGGCCAGCGGTGGCCTGCCCTAAAGGTTAGAGAAGCGGGTTTGTGACCGGAAGGTCGCCGGTTCGATCCCCCGGACCGGCAGGAACAATCTGGGCTGGGGAAGTGAATGAATAACTCTCTCCCATACCCTTAACACCAACCGCTGAAGTGCCCTTGAGCAAGGCACTAAACCCCCAACTGCTCCAGTGGAGTTGCTCAGTGGCCAACAGTCAGACTGTGGTTGTACTGGGCAGCTCCCAGTTGTGAATGGAACTGTGTGAATGTGAAGCAGGGCGTAGCTGAAAAAGAGCATCCGTGTGTAGACAACTGAAAATGACTGACTATTATTCAATGTGTCT
Organism: Notolepis coatsorum; assembly: GCF_963971535.1. NCBI lineage: Eukaryota > Metazoa > Chordata > Actinopteri > Aulopiformes > Paralepididae > Notolepis > Notolepis coatsorum. The sequence continues at coordinate 18,218,236 of NC_140167.1, read as the reverse complement.
AACGCTAATTATTTGCATCCCCTGTGTTCGCGAGGACGTTGTGTAACCGGCTGACTGCTCTTGATCATCCCTATCCTGACATTGACACTTAACTTGCTGATCTCTTTGATTCTCTCTATCCTAACATTGACACTTCATAGTGGGACAGGATACAGGTGCCGCCAGGGGCGCTGGTGGTCACGTTGGGCAGGGAGACACAGGTGAAGAAGGATGGGTTCAGAGTGCGGTGCCGAGGGAGGGGCTTCCTCTTCATCGTTTTCCACAGAGGGAGGAGGACGCACGGAGCTGGAGCTCCGGAGATTCAGCACGCAAGAGATAAACTCAGCTACAAATCGGGTTATTAATGAGTATGCGATAGCTTAGCGTTTGGTTAATGCGGAAGAGACATTGTGAATGAACCAGCAGACGAGCGACTGCCGAAGACCAGGTGGTAGATATTGTCCACCTTGCGTTAGCTGTGTATAGGCGTCATGACAGGGGGTTCACCACGACCCACAGCTTAGCTTCAGTTATAGGCTAGCACCACAGTTTAGCCCGCGCGTCGGCCCACCCCTTCATCCCAGCAGCGGACGTCACTACACTGCACGCTCCTCCAGCCCCTCCAAGCCGTTACCCCAGCAGTCACCTGCCCAGCGTCTACCCCGCCCCGCTACCTGTTATCGCGGGATCTCCCGACAGCCATCTTACCATACGGACGGTTGGTGGTGAGAGCAGGCCCGCCATTTTGGATAAGTACAGCGGCGCTTCGAGTGCTGAAACTTTATCGGTAGACATTTCCACTGTGTGGCGCAGGCTCTCTAAGGGCGAAGATAAACGGCGCTTTGAACTAACGTTGGCAGCAGTGTCTAGGGGCGCCCCGACCATTTATTGTTTTGGGGAAAAGCCGGCTTTAGATAGGACTTTTAATTGCTAACGTGGGCCCACTGTCAATTTATTTTGAGTGTAATAATAACGTGTGGTTCTTTATAAAAATTCCCATTGAACTCCTTTACTCCTTACCCTGTTCCCCACCTACCGCGAAGCGGAGCAGTATAGATAACCCTTAAGGGAAGAGGTTCTTACTGTGTCTGTAATATAGAGTGAGAGCACTAGGTGCCCAGTGTGGAAGTAGCCTTGATAGGTATGCGATAACGTGTAACATGCATAAGCCTTCAGTAAAGGAGACGTAAATGGGAGCACTGTGTGTGTGTCTTTAATGTGCATTCTGTCTAACCCTTTTCTCTCCGGGTAACGCTCATTATTGTTTAACCCTTTCCCCTACCCCCTGCCTATAGTTCATAGTGAAAGGTCTCCACTCATCATTAAGGAAGGGTACGGCTGGGCGGTCAGGTGGCGTAACGGAGATTGCGTTCGTCACCAAACCCCGGAGCGGCTGGATTCGCCTGTTCGAATCCAGCTCACAGCTCCGGGGTTGTCACCAGCTTGGCTGGCCGTTCACACTAATACAATTGGCAGTATTAGAGGGTGGGAGAAGCTGGCGGGGTGGGTCCGGGTCGTTGTAAACAGTGACTCCTACAGTTCGGTCGGGGCACCTGCTAAGCGCGGATAGGACCTGAGTGGGATAGTGTGATCCTTCCACACGCTACGCCCTCTCAGTGAGAATCCGCGCTGCCAGGTGAAAAGAAGCGGTTGATTGGCTGGACGTGTGTCGGAGGAAGCACGTGGTAGCCTCCACTCTCCCAGACCGACTGTGGGGGGTAAGTGCGCAGCGACCAGGAAGGGGATTGGGAATTGGCATAACGACTAACATTGGGATGGGAGAAAAATCGGAGGAAAATGGAGGGGGAAAAAAGATAAATAAAAAAAAGGAAGGGTACTGCTTTGGGGAGCGAATATATCATCCATCTTACTGCCATCGGGTGTGGAAGGGCTCAGGAAGTATTGGGGGAAGTGTGGGTGTGTGGGGAGCTGCTGTTGATCGCCCTGGAGGGCAAGAAGGACCAGCGTACCATTCCTAGGTCAGTGAATCCTAGGCCCCATCCACTCCTGCTGCTCGACCTCCACATTCCTGGCCTACAGTCGGGGACCCAGCTGGACTCAGCTCTGCTGCGTTCTCGCTACCAGGTGGCCGTGTACAACCACTCCCATAAAGCAGGGATAATCCACCCTGCTACACGTGCTCAGCAGGGGCGGATTTAGGATTGTAGGAGATCCGGGGCTTAGCCCACATAGGTGCACTTTATTTTAAATTTTAAATTTTTATTTATTTATTTTTTTGGGCAGGCAAGGGGTGGTTTGGAGGGGGTCAGACACGACCCCCTCCACGGCAGATTTTTTTTTTAATTGAATGAACCTGTACGTGCAATTTCCTGCAATATAGAGCCTTCAATCTTGACCAATAAAGCTGCTCTTTTCACTATAAAACTCAGTTAACCATAACGTAGTTATGGTTAGATTTATATATTGGGGGGGGATATATCATATTTTTCATATAATCAAAAAGTGGTGGAGCAAGATCATACCTTTGCTCCCCCAAGTTCAATAGTGGGAGAGCAGAGATGCTCCGAATGCTTTTATGCCAGGCGTCTATGATTCACTGATACAAAGTAAAGTAGTGCAGTGCAATAAAATAGTTAGTAAAATAGAATAAAATAATGCAATAGTGCATTGCAATAAAATAATTATCATCGTATTTTTTCGGGAGGCCGGTAAGGAGTGCATTACAGTAGTCGAGTTGGCTTGAGATAAAGGCATGGATCTGGTTTTCAGCGTCCTTTTGATTTATAAATGGCCGTACTTTAGCTATGTTTCTAAGGTGGAAGAATTAAGTTTTTGTCAACTTGTTGATTGTGATTTAAAGCTTAGGTCTGAGTCTACCATAACACCAAGACTTAACTCACTCAAATACAGTTAGCAGCTGGATAGACCACAGATGGAAATTAGCCTCTGCTAAATCTGGTGCAAACATATTTTCATGTAACAATGATGAATTGTAAAAAAAAAATATATATATATAAATAGATTCGGGGCTTTTCAGAATACATTCGGGGCTTGAGCCCAAGTAGCCACCCCCTAGCCCCGCCCCTGGTGCTCAGCGAACCTACCCTAGGTAAATAAATGTTCAATACAAAATGTAATATTGCTATTGCACTTTACTGCTACATTTGCACTCTGGTTGGATGCAACTGCAAATGAGTAAACTAACTCCTCATCTTTAGAGGTTCAGGGGAAAGTCTTCCTATGTCATAATTAGCATTTGGATCGAGTGATAATCCATATCGTCGGTCTGGACTCACATCAACAGCGGAAGTCACCATAGACCTCTTAAACTGTTTCTATCCCACAGTACTATGATGGCTACCTCTGTAGGAGGTCTGAGAGGGAGACACATGAGAGGAGGTTCTGGTGGGCCAAGCTGGGTTCTTAACCATGACACCCGTGGTTCTCAATGTCCTTAAAGGGGGTTTCTGGGATTGACTGATATTTTCGCTTTCTCCACGGTTATCTCCTCAACTACAATATAATAGCTATGGGGTTCTGAACTTAAAGCTGCAGTAGGCAACTTTGGAGAAGAAAACCCCCCATCTGATTAGTTATTGATGCAGGGAGCTGTTGTTGTTGGCCAGTCAGATGTTTTTGGTGATGTTCCCTGGGTCGCTTAGAAAAACGAAGACCACCTTTCCTTGTCAAAAAGTACACACAACATGTGGTACCACCTGTCGATCAGAGGCTAAAAAAAAGAAAAAAAAAAAAAAAAAAAAATTCAGTTTAGTGCTGCTGGTAGCTCTGGGAGTCTGTGGAAAAGCTGTGTTGCCTGTGTGTGGGCTTGAAAAGTGATGCAGAGCTCGCTTTATTTCTGCTGGGCAGGTAAACTCACTCTTACCTATTTCTCCTAAGTTGCCTACTGCAGCTAAAATTACACCCAACACACACCCAGATTCTTATAGGTCTCTGAGACAGAATCCTATCAAATGGGGATCCACATGACAAATGTGAATCAATTTGGGGGTCCATGGCACCAAAAAAACACTACGCCATCTCTGGGCACATACTACGAGCTATATTATAGATCCATATTCACCAAAAGATAAAGGGTACTCCACACTACAGACAATGGGGAATTTCTAGTGAGAATCTCTAGGGAGCCTTGCAGCAGTATGCTGCCGTTAAAATCCTGCTCTGTGGGAAATTACAGACACTGAGCCCTGGCAAGCAATCTACCGTATGTACCCTGGCAGCCATCACAGAGGACCCCCACTTGTGTATCTATATTGCAGGTACCCTGTGTCAGTACCGTGGTGCCACGATAGCTCACCTCTGTGTATATGGGGCTACATTATACTGTAGATTCGTATACGTCAGAAGTCGCTTCTACAAACTACAGTGAGAGAGGCGGCTCCAGGGACAGCCAGGGACGCCTAGCAGAGAGCACCCCGTTGAAGTCACTCTGATTGGGGGGGGGGAAATAAGCTCAGTTGTAGCCATGATCGCGGACCCCTGCTGTGTATCTGTTTTGCATTCACCCTACAGTAAGTACAGCAGCAATGGCACTAGTCCAATGGCAACATCTGTATATAGGGCCGTGTTAAAAAAAAATAAAACCACCAAGAATTACAACAGTTCTCTGTACTACAAGCTACAATTGTGATTTCCAGTGAGAGGTTTCAGGGGAAAAGCCCGGGGGGTCTGCACTCTGCAGCACGAGGCTGCTGTTCGAGTCACATTCTCTGGGTAAGAACAACACCCACACAGGGGCCTGGGGGGGACATCTCCGCGGAATTCCCGTAGAACTGCAGGCAGCGATGTCTTCTTCAGAGACAGCGAGGGTTTCAGCTGATGAGGTCAGGCAAAGGGTAGGGGAGGAACCTCATTAGTGTGACGCAAGTCGAGGCAAATGAACCGATATCTCTGTGGCGGCACGCTTGACGTTAATTGGAAAACCGTGGGAAAACTATGTTGTGACTTGTTTGTTTTTTATTATTATTATTATTATTTATTACTATCTATCCCAGAAGTTTTATTTGGATTATTCCCGACAAAGTTAGGTTCAGGGCGTGGCCGTCGCTTAGTCCTGACATGAGACTTCTGTAGGCCTGAATTCTGGTTCTTGTCCTGTGTCAGGTTCTTTTTGGGTGGGGATTTCAGTGACTCCTGTCGCCGTAGGTAGCACACAATGTAACGAGGAATCTCCCTGCACATATCGACATTATTACAGATGTACGCTTTTTTACCAGGGCGGGGGTGAGAGTACACAGTCTCTACATACCCTATGAGATAACAAGGAACTTAAACTACACTATATCTCACACAAAGTGCAAGTGCAGCGTGAGAGAGAGAGAGAGGGAGAGAGAGAGAGAGAGAGAGAGAGAGAGAGAGAGAGAGAGAGAGAGAGAGAGAGGGAGAGGGAGAGGGAGAGGGAGAGGGAGAGGGAGAGGGAGAGGGAGAGAGAGAGAGAGAGAGAGAGAGAGAGAGAGAGAGAGAGAGGGAGAGAGGGAGAGAAAGTGAGAGAGTCAAAGTACAACAAGAGCACAGAGGATAACAATGTGTTTCAGATCAAATCAGGGACTGATGCGACTCTTCCAGAACCCCTCACGTGTTTTTAGATGTAATTGAACAAGACATTCTGGCTTTTATTTATTGTTTCTTTATGAAATATGTATGTTTTTTTATCTCTTAAAAGTATAGTATTAGATCATAGCCGGGTGTAATTAGGTCCAGCCCGTTACAGTATTGCGGTAGGGAGATGTGTGCGGGAATTCTATCCAATTCATCATCTACTGTAAATCCTCCAGAGGGAATGTTTTCTGAAGGTAGTGATTATGGTTGCAGACCGAGATCACTAGAGAGAGCACATCACCCTGGGATACAACTCTTAACAGCTGCGCTCTGGAAGAATATCACCTAATTATCTTGGTAACACTTTCAGTGTAAGGCACGCGTGCGCTTGGCGCGGTTCTAAGTGTTTTTTAAGTGCGGTTCAACATTCAAGATTATTTTACTGGTCCCGTGGGGACGTTTGACTCGGACATTTAAAGGCTGTCACATATAATCACATCCAGGTACAGTGCAGTAACGGACGTAGGGAGGATACTACAATACAGTGATATTTTATATTGACAAGAGCTTGACATTCAGTACATTCAAATCGGATGCAACACAACCCCTGGATTCCCACCCTCTTTATGTCCTGGGTTTAGGAGATTAGCTGATAGAGGGATGAAAGTGTTTTTATACCGATTCAAGTATTCTTTCCTGTATTTAATTGGAACCCTGTAGCATCTACCTGTTGGGAGCAGATCATATTCTGAATGCAGAACATGAGAGGTCATTGATGATTTTCCCAGCCCGGTCATAATCGTGGTTAAATAATGGACCATAATGTACACACCACCATGGTATAAATTATGTAAATTGTAAATGGTGCATTTATATAGCGCTTTGGATAAAGGCGCCATAAATGCACCATTTACCATTTACATAACAAAAAGGTTTGTCCCTCACATTCACCTATTCACTCACACATTCAGACACCGACGGCGGAGGTAACCATGCAAGGTGCCAACCTGCATATCTGGAGCTATTAGGGGTTAAGTGTCTTGCTCAAGGACACTTCGACACGCTGCTCGGGAGGAGCGGGAATCGAACCAGGAACCTCCTGAGCCACTGTCACTGACCTCATCACGGTACCCCCTATGTATCACCATGGTACCTGTTACAAAGGATCAGATTAAACCGAATATATATATTTATTGATTGATATATATTGCATAGTATTTGTATATCGTTTGATATCCCTTGTATATTCCTTGTACATATACACGGAATGTCCCTTTAGCCTAGTCCAGACCATAATATTTCATTCTCCTATTGGACAGCGGTCCACAGGCGCCAGGGGCCATGCCTCCGGAGTCAGGTTCAAAGTCACCGTCAGGACATGTCTGTACATGCCCGGCCTTGCCCAGGAATACGGCGACAGAAATGAGGTTGGCACTAGTTTGTTCACCGGGCATATAAATATAGCGCAGGTGAATACAGAAGCACTTAGGAACTAAAGTTGAAGCCTCACCCACGATACAACGTGCGGTGAAGTATGGCCTGTTTGGCCCCAGAATAGAGCATTGAGACCGCGTGCGAATTAATAACTGAATTGTCAGAGTTTGGCGCTATACCGTCGAGTGCGACATATTTCTATTAAGTCAGTAATAGTCTATTGTGTATAGTGTATCGTGCGGCTAAAGTTCTACAGTGACCAGCATCACCAACGCTTCCTCGTATCAGCTAGAGTGCTTATCCAGGCTGGGCTGCTTTCATGGCGCTTTCACCCGAGGAGACCTAGACGAGAACCGTGTGGACATGTACACTGGATTAATCTACCCGACGACTGCATAGCCCTTTGCGGCTGGATTATATTTGCTTTGGTCCTGTGATTTATGGAGCGGAGAATCTACCCGACACCTACATGTGTTGGATTTACCCTGTGGGGAGCCACGTCGAGCCTGCGCCTCAGAGAGCCTGAGGCCGGCTAGCTTTCTTCACTGTGGAGCTACAGTCTACGGAGAACAGCTGTATTCGTCTGTGGATCAAGAGGCTATTGCACCGTCTCCTGTATTTGGAGTCTCCTTAGTCATCGTTGACCAGACTTTCTACTACCAACAGATCCCCTACCCCTGCTGGCTTACAACCGGGGGGACCCTTCCAGTATCTCCCGCTATATATTACTAGTGTACCATAGTTATAATTCCCTAAGATTCAGGTTGTATACTTACCTCCTGCGTAACCAGAGAATGGACATTCAGTATTGATTTGCCTACGCATATTCATTTGCCTTATAAGCGCATCCAAAGTGACCAGAAGTATATTATGTACCTTTTGCTGCAATAAATACTTAATTATTACTTTGTGTGGAACCGATTTCATTGTGGGAAGTGTTCATCATATTTAGATATCATGTACTGTATGGCCAGGTGGTAAGAGCCGGCAACTGCACCTCCTCATCCATCACGCTCAACATAGGGGCCCCCCAGGGCTGTGTTCTGAGCCCCCTCCTCTACTCCCTGTACACACATGACTGTGTAGCACAGCGGAACAACAACACCATCATCAAATTTGCTGATGACACAGTAGTGGTGGGCCTGATCTCTGCCAACGACGAAAGGGCCTACCTGGAAGAGGTAGAGAACCTGTCACAGTGGTGTCAGGAAAACTGCCTCTCCCTGAACGTCAGCAAAACAAAAGAGATGATTGTGGACTTCAGGAGGTCGGGGGTCAAGGACTACAGCCCCCTCAGCATCGACGGGGCACCAGTTGAGAGAGTGAACAGTTTCAAGTACCTCGGAGCCCACATATCCGAGGACTTGACATGGACCACACACATTGACAGTGTTGTGAAGAAGGCACGACAACGCCTCTACTTCCTCAGGCGCCTAAGGAAGTTCCAAGTCAGTCAGAAGATCCTTAGGAACTTCTACTCATGTACAATAGAGAGCATCCTGACCGGCAACATCACCTCCTGGTTTGGGAATAGCACTGCACAAGACCGTAGCAGACTACAAAGAGTGACACGTTCAGCCGAACGCACAATTAGAGGGGGGCTTCCCACCCTCCAGAACATTTACAACAAGCGGTGCAAGGGGAAGGCTAAGAGAATTATTAAGGACTCGAGCCACCCGAACAACTGCCTCTTTGAACTGCTGCCGTCAGGCAAGCGATACCGGAGTCTTATGGCGAGCACAGAAAGACTCAGAAGGAGCTTCTATCCCCAGGCCATCAGGCTGCTAAACGAACAATAATCGCTAAACGAACAATAATCACTATGCAACAACCATCAAATGCACACAGCACACACACCCACACGCACACACACACTCACTCAAACAAACAACACACTGCAGCACCCACTCTCCACACTTTAGATCACACAAACACACTTACACTTTATATTTATTGATAAAGGATTTGCACTACAACTCGTACACCTACTGTGAATTGTACCTAAACTGCACCTCGTCCATTTATGCCTTGCACTATATAGTATTGTATATTAGTACACTGCACAGTATTGTATATTGTATGGTAACTACGTCTACGAACATTGTACATATGTCTAAACTGAACACTGTGACCTTTTTTTTTTTTTTCTTCTAATTTTTACTATGTTTTTATTTCATACTTATCTTGTCATGCACAGTCTCTGGAGCGCAACAGTAAGAAGCATTTTGTACAAAAGTATTCTGTACTTCTGTATGACAACTATTAAAGAAACTTGAAACTTGAACTTGAATAAAGCGGTAGTGGTTTAATGATACCATACTTATCAATACAGTCAGGGAATTGTACCCCTCAGTTACAATTGGTCCTTCGAGCCGGAGGGTAACTAGTGTAATATTAATATAGTGGTATTAATATTGACATGGCCTATGATGAACACTCCACAAAACGGTTCTCCTAAAGTAGATCGCCCGCAGCGTAGACGGCAGACACCTCAGTACTTAGAGGATTACGTTGCCAATATACTACCTAGCCTTCTACAGACGGTAAACGCGGAAAAAGTAGATAGTAAAATTATGTCCGACCCTATCGACCAGGCTACCCCGCCAATAGAGGCCCTAGTGGGTTCTAATGTAACTGACCAAGCTCACGGTAGGGACCAGGAGGGACCCGACACGACTTTACCCCCCGCCAAGACCGAAGAAGTAGTCCCCGGAGAGCTCCAGGATAAAGACAGCCCTCCAGGGATGGAACTCTACCCGCTACAAGAAGAGGAGAGCACCCCGGAGATGGATCTCCAGGACTCGCCACAGGAGAACAGATCTCCAACGAGTACTGCCAGGAGCGGATCACCTCAACCAGCGTCTTCCCCCAGCGAGGCGGACAAGATGCTGGCACAGGCATTCCTCGCCAGCCTAGCAGCCTCAGCAGAGCGCGATCGACTCCAAGCACAGACGCTTAGTGAGCGCGAACATTCTTCCATGGAAAGAGAACGCCTTCAGGCGCAGCAACGGAGCGACGAAGATCGTATACGTCTAGAGATTAGACGCCTTCAGACGGAAGAGAATATGGTAAGGGACCGGGCCAAAGCCCAGCGCGCCGCTGCCGGTGCCCAAAGAGAAGCAGAGCGCGACCTCGCTCTCACCAAGCGCGAAGCCGAGCGCGACCGATTACAAGCGCAGATAATGGAGCAGCTGATCGCCAGGGCAACACCCCCTCCCTCCGCACTGGGTTCCAGGGCCTCGTCAAGACAAGGGTCAAGGGCACCCTCCCCTACCCGATCAAGCGACCCTGAGCCCGACCACCAGAGAGAGCCTATACCCCCCTCCGAACTCCTTCCCCGACCGGTCCGAGTGAGACCCAGCTACAAGGAAGAAACGGTCTACACCGCGGAGAGGCTAAATAGACGACTACAGGATCTAGAGGACCTGCCAGAGGAAGAAGAAGAGGGAGAGGAGGAGAGTCAAGCCCGACAGCAGCACAGTACTCCACAGGACCAGGAGGTCCAGTACAGCCCAGGCTCTACCCCCGCGGCTCTGCGCTACAGACCCCCGACTCAATTCACGGGTGAGCTTGACGCACGACCAGCCCCGAGGAACAGCACCTGGATACGCGGGCCATGGTACCCAGCAGGTACCAGCCCACCAAGAGGCGTAAGAGGAGACTCGCCTAGGAGGCCTCTCTTCCAACGCTCACCGATGTGCCAGCCATCCATGGCATCATACATTGGCACACCGACGTTTCCGGACTTCACCCACGAGAACAGAGCACAGTACACGGAGCTACGAATGTGCTTAGAGACAATGATGTCCAACCAAGCTGATGAACCGTACAAGTATGCTATCCTACTGAAGCACCTCAAGGTGCCCCGAGCGCACAATATAGCGCTGGCCTATGCCTCCTCTACTACCCCATACACAGTGGCTCTAGCAGCACTCGACCAAAGATATGGACGCATATGGGACTACGTAATACAAGAGATAAGGCATATTGACCGCCTACCCCCAGCCACAGACAATCGCTCACTAGATGACCTGTCTATCAAGGTACAATCCCTGGTAGGGATGCTGGGGGCGCAAAGAGAAAAGGGTATGCACGAACTGTACGCAAACTCTAATGTCGAGAGGATTTTAGAGAAGCTTCCGCCCGCCCGACAAGAGCGCTTCAGGCGGCAAAGAGACCACCGTGATCCTAACGGTCCCGAGCCATCCCTCCTAGACCTAGCCGACTTCCTAGCGAGAGAAGTCAACAGCCTACGGTTGGATACGTTCATGCGGAGCACACCAAGCTCCAGAGAGGGACCTAGGAGAGCAAACGATGGCCGAAGATTGGTGACCGTCATGCACCAATCAGAATCAGTACCGAGCAGCAAGAACCACAGTACCCCCTCGATGAAAGAGAAGTGGAAGATGGTGTGCCCGTACTGCGAAAAGGAACACTGGTTGTCACAATGTGACATGTTCAAGAAGATGACCGCCGACGAGGTGAGTCAATGGATAAAGTCCAACCGACGCTGTTACCGATGTGCGCGCAGTCACATGGCAGCCGATTGCCGCTTAAAGAAGAGGTGTAGTCGGTGTGACGGAGCCCACCTAGATGTCCTACACGACAGTAACAGAAGAAAGCCTGCACCCTCAAGCAGCACAAAGGCAAGTGTTATGTACATTGACCCCGCCAGCAGCGGGGGCGCCCGGGTGCTCTTAAAGGTGGTCCGCGTAACACTGAGTTACCAAGATAAGGTCATGGACACTTACGCCGTCCTTGACGACGGGTCAGAGAAGACCCTTCTCCTCGCGTCCGCTGCGGCCCAGCTGGGGCTGCGGGGGAGCGAAAACCAGATGACGATTCGGACAATAAGAAGAGATCTAAAGACGATAAAGGGCGAGAATGTCTCCTTCACTATCGCAGCAAGCGGGCAGCCAGAGAGACGGTATAGGATTACTAACGCTTTCACCAGCCAAGAAATAGGCCTGTCGCAGTACACCTACCCCATCGCCAAGCTGATGGATAAATATGTGCACCTGCGTCAACTACCTATACCGCTCATAGACGGTGCCACCCCGACCCTGCTGATAGGCTCCGACCATGCAGACCTCATCGTCCCGATTGACCGGGTCCACACAGGGCCCAGAGGCTGTCCTGCAGCAGTCGAGACCCGCCTAGGATGGACATTACAAGGCCCCCTCGCTAAGTCTCTTAACCGAACAGCAGCCACTAGCTGCCTCCACTCCAGAGTGACAGAAGAAGACACCACCCTCCTACAGCATGTCGAGAGGCTATGGACACTAGAGACAATGCCCTTTAGGAACGAAAAGAAAGACATTCGTTCCAAGGAAGACATTTACGCTATAGCCCTCCTCGAGCAGGGGACAAAGAGAGTCAAAGTCAACGGAGTGATGAGATACGCAACTCCACTCCTGAGGCGAGAGGGTATGCCTACCTTCCACGCCCCAAAAGAAGCGACGGAGCGGTATCTATTGAACACAGAGCGGCGCCTAGCCAGAGACCCCGCTCAAGAGACGGTGTACCGCGCTGAGATTAACAAGCTAATCACAGCGGGACACATAAAGAAAATTGACATTAAAGAGGCCGATCAGACGACCGAATCATGGTACGTGCCGCACCACAAAGTCCACCACAACGGCAAGGATCGTATTGTGTTCAACTGCAGCTACCAGATCGGATCACAAAATCTGAATAAAGAGCTCTTGCCCGGCCCAACACTCGGCCCCTCTCTACTAGGCGTGTTACTACGTTTCCGCCAGGACAAGGTGGCCATCAGCGGCGACATCAAAGGGATGTTCCTGCAGGTGAGACTAGTGGAGGAGGACAAGCCCCTGCTGCGGTTCCTATGGAGAGAGAGGATCGGGGATGAGCAACCAGCCATCTATCAATGGGAAGTCCTCCCTTTCGGAACCACATGCAGCCCATGTTGTGCTACGTTTGCACTGCAAAAACACGTCGCAGAGGACCCAGCAGCTGATGAAGAGGTCCGACAAAGTGTAGAAAATTGTTTCTACGTGGACAACTGTCTGCAAAGCGTCTCGACGCCAGAAGAAGCCGAGGCCCTTCTACTCAAGCTCCGCGCCTCCCTGATCAAAGGCGGCTTTGATCTCAGGCAGTGGGCCAGCAGCGACCCGCAAGTATTGCGCAGCCTCTCCCCCGAGGACAAGGCAGCAAGCAGCGAGACCTGGATGGCGACCATCCCAGGAGAAGCCCAAGAAATGACATTGGGACTAGTCTGGCGCTTCAAAACAGACTCGCTCCATTATAAACACACACCCCTGACCAAGGAGCAGGGAAGGTCGACTGCACTACCGACCACCAGACGGAGTGTATACAGAACACTCGCCAGACAATATGACCCGTTGGGATGTATTCTACCTTACACCACCAGGGCAAAGATGATTGTAAGAGCGTTATGGGACAAGGACCAGGGCTGGGACGACCCCATACCCGAACACCTTGCATCCACATGGAGAGAGTGGGAGACGGAACTCAGCTCACTCCCAGGTGTCAACATACGCCGCAGCTACTTCCCACCCACAGTGAGGCCGGAGACGTGCCAGATGGACCTGCACGTCTTCAGCGACGCCTCCGAAGTAGCCTACGGTTCAGTGGCCTACTTGCGTGCCCGAGAGGAGGGAGGAGAAATACATACTGCTTTCATCCTGGCTCGCTCAAGAATAGCCCCACGAAAGCAACAATCTATCCCGCGTCTAGAGCTCTGCGCAGCCCTAGCAGGAGCGCAACTCGCCACGTTAATCCAACGTGAACTCACCATTCCGGTGCAAAGAACAATCTTGTGGTCAGACTCCACGACAGTACTCACATGGATCCGGTCTGATTCGTGCAGATACAAGGTCTTCGTGGGAGTCAGAGTCACAGAGATTCAAGATTTAACAGAAGTAGCAAGCTGGAGGTATGTGGACACAAAACACAACCCAGCTGACGTCATCACCCGGGGAATGTCCCTGGATGACCTCACCCGTCACAACCTATACAGTGACGGGCCAGAGTTCCTCAAGCTCCCGGAAGAAGAGTGGCCTACACCCACCCCACGGGAAGCTAGTAAAGAGGAGGCCGAAAACAAGAAATCTATGTTCTGTGGATTGAACACACTCGTCTCCACAGACCCCGACATAGACGATTGCCTCACCCTAGAGAGTGCGCAGCTAAAGACATTCCTGTGGCACCACCCAGAGGTTCAGCTCACTACTGACATTACAGCAGCTGACTACGAAGAAGCAGAACTTCTTCTACTACAACGAGCCCAGAGAGACTCGTTCCCCGATGAGCTAGACTGTCTACAGGGAGCAAAGCCCGTCCCATCAGACAGCAGACTGCTCCACCTAGCCCCCGAGAGCGACGCCCATGGTCTCATCAGAGTGGGTGGTCGTCTGCGGAGAGCTCCAGACTTACCGGATGACGTCAAGTACCCGATAGTCTTAAACAGCCGACACAAGGTCACAGAGCTGATCATAAAGAAATACGACGAGGATGTGCACCACGCCGGGGCAGAGAGAGTCTTCGCGGAGATCAGACGTCGTTATTGGATACTGCAAGGGAGAGAAGCAGTGCGGCGCTTCCAGCGAACCTGTCTAGACTGTCGTAAGTGGCGAGCGCAGCCCAGTATACCCCGGATGGCTGACCTACCTCCCTGTCGCCTCCGACTCGGCGACAAGCCTTTTCACTCCACCGGTATGGACTGTTTCGGCCCGCTGTATATAAAGAAAGGAAGAGGAACCGAGAAGCGGTGGGGTATTGTATTCAAATGCATGACCACCCGAGCGATGCATATAGAACTCCTTCCAACCATGAGCACAGACTCATTCCTTATGGCCTTCCGAAGATTCACATCGCGGAAAGGAAAACCGTCTATATTATTGTCTGATCACGGGACAAACTTCAAAGGTGGAGAAAGAGAGCTGAGAGAGAGCTTCCAGGCTATGGGCCCAGAACTTAAGACCCACCTCGCTCCATCCCAGATTGACTTCCAGTTTAATCCCCCGAACGCACCTCACTTCGGTGGAACTTGGGAACGAGAAGTACGTTCAATAAAGACAGCCCTGTACGCCGTGCTTGGGGCCCAGACCATGGCGGAAGAAGTCCTAATGACAGTCCTCACGGAGATCGAGGGAGTATTGAACTCAAAGCCCCTCGGTTACGTCTCCAGTGATGTAGCAGATGTCGACCCAGTCACCCCCAACACACTCTTGATGGGGCGGCTGGACCCCGCGCTACCCCAGACAATGTACAGGCCTGAAGAAGCGAACGGCCGAAGAATGTGGAGGTACAGTCAAGTATTGGCTGACAAGTTTTGGAACAGCTTCCTACTCCACTATTTACCGTCTCTACAGACCCGCCAGAAATGGGTGAAAGAGAGAGACAACTTGACAGAAGGAACAGTCGTCATGATTATCGACCAGTCACTACCCCGAGCTATGTGGCCGGCTGGCCGCGTAAGCAAAGTGATCACCGGTGCCGACGGAAAGGTCCGAGCAGCCGAAGTGCTCGTCCAAGGGCGGATCTACACCCGACCCGTGGCGAGGCTAATAGAGTTGCCAAGGCTCCCCGATACTATCGATGACGACCATGACCCCATGACTTGGTGAACTGCCCGACCCCTCACAACAGACATTGAGTAGTGGACAGTGCGGTTAATCTGTCTCTGCTTAGCTAATTAGGTGGGACTAATTAGGGGGCGGCTGTTACAAAGGATCAGATTAAACCGAATATATATATTTATTGATTGATATATATTGCATAGTATTTGTATATCGTTTGATATCCCTTGTATATTCCTTGTACATATACACGGAATGTCCCTTTAGCCTAGTCCAGACCATAATATTTCATTCTCCTATTGGACAGCGGTCCACAGGCGCCAGGGGCCATGCCTCCGGAGTCAGGTTCAAAGTCACCGTCAGGACATGTCTGTACATGCCCGGCCTTGCCCAGGAATACGGCGACAGAAATGAGGTTGGCACTAGTTTGTTCACCGGGCATATAAATATAGCGCAGGTGAATACAGAAGCACTTAGGAACTAAAGTTGAAGCCTCACCCACGATACAACGTGCGGTGAAGTATGGCCTGTTTGGCCCCAGAATAGAGCATTGAGACCGCGTGCGAATTAATAACTGAATTGTCAGAGTTTGGCGCTATACCGTCGAGTGCGACATATTTCTATTAAGTCAGTAATAGTCTATTGTGTATAGTGTATCGTGCGGCTAAAGTTCTACAGTGACCAGCATCACCAACGCTTCCTCGTATCAGCTAGAGTGCTTATCCAGGCTGGGCTGCTTTCATGGCGCTTTCACCCGAGGAGACCTAGACGAGAACCGTGTGGACATGTACACTGGATTAATCTACCCGACGACTGCATAGCCCTTTGCGGCTGGATTATATTTGCTTTGGTCCTATGATTTATGGAGCGGAGAATCTACCCGACACCTACATGTGTTGGATTTACCCTGTGGGGAGCCACGTCGAGCCTGCGCCTCAGAGAGCCTGAGGCCGGCTAGCTTTCTTCACTGTGGAGCTACAGTCTACGGAGAACAGCTGTATTCGTCTGTGGATCAAGAGGCTATTGCACCGTCTCCTGTATTTGGAGTCTCCTTAGTCATCGTTGACCAGACTTTCTACTACCGACAGATCCCCTACCCCTGCTGGCTTACAACCGGGGGGACCCTTCCAGTATCTCCCGCTATATATTACTAGTGTACCATAGTTATAATTTCCTAAGATTCAGGTTGTATACTTACCTCCTGCGTAACCAGAGAATGGACATTCAGTATTGATTTGCCTACGCATATTAATTTGCCTTATAAGCGCATCCAAAGTGACCAGAAGTATATTATGTACCTTTTGCTGCAATAAATACTTAATTATTACTTTGTGTGGAACCGATTTCATTGTGGGAAGTGTTCATCATATTTAGATATCATGTACTGTATGGCCAGTAATTAAAGTACATAAAGCGGTAGTGGTTTAATGATACCATACTTATCAATACAGTCAGGGAATTGTACCCCTCAGTTACAGTACCCCTTTTGTACTTAAATAATACCATGGTATAATCCAATGGTAAGATCCCGGTATTTATGATGTAGTGACCCCAATAATGATGTAAATACCATGTTTTTTTTGTTATGTGGCACAAATAATCATTAAGTACCTAGGAACCAATGAGGAACAATGTGTTAACAAAGCGGAAACAAAGATCTTTCAACCGATAATTAGCTTTAGAATCTTCGACGTAAGCAGGTAGAAAATGGGCCTTTGAGAGTCAAACAGATGGTTCTTCACTGAATGCCTTCTTGGGAAGTGAAGAATGAGCCATTCTGGGAGGACTTCCCTGCACTGAGACTCTAGCTCTGAGACTTGAGTGACTGATGGTTAATGAACAGCTTGTTACCATTAAGTTCCTCTTAAGTGTTGCATCTTTTTGTTTGTTGGTGTTTTAGTTTAAACAGTATGCTGCCATCTGCTCTAAGCTCTAAAGCTGCCGAATGAACTAACTAACTGACTAACTGACAAACTAACAAACTAACAAACTAACAAACTAACTAACTAACTAACTAACTAACTAACTAACTAACTAACTAACTAACTAACTAACTAACTAACTAACTAACTAACTAACTAACTAACTAACTAACTAACTAACTAACTAACTAACTAACTAACTAACTAACTAACTAACTAACTAACTAACTAACTAAATGACAAATGAATCCTTGCACTGAATAACCATATCATTCAGTTTTTAAAACTTTTGGACAGCCCATGTATCTGCAATTGCAAAGTGAATCGATGTTGTGTGAATGTGATTAGAAATAAAGTGCTCCTCTGCTTAACATTTTAAAACACTGTTTCTCTTCAAACGAAAAAATGGAGTTATATGGATCTTCATTATGAGGCAACAAACCAACAAACTAAGATAAGAGGAAACCTCATGACAGGATTTCTCCCCTAATCCCACTCAAGAGCTTTCCTTGGACAAAAGGATTGATGCCATTCTGTTCTGATCCATCAGTGAGTAGATAGATGGGGGGGGGGTTGGTCACTAGTCCTGTGATCCTGGGGGGGCCTGAAGACTTTGGCAGTTGGGAGTGGACGGGACAGTTGTCTGTTTGTGTTAGTGTAAGGTCTCAGCCAGATCCCAGTGATTGAAAGCATGCAGATGCAGCGCATTGAGAGCCACGTAGCCTCGTCGCTCTCCAGATTAACCCCACATTCTGACCAGGGGTTATCTCTGCCGGGACTGAAGGGAGAATGTCATGATGATACCAGACGCAGAGACCTGCTGGGAGGAGGGGGGGGGGGGGGGGCTCCCAGCATGCACGCACACACACACACACACACACACACACACACACACACACACACACACACACACACACATACACATTAACACACACACACACACACACATGCACACACATACACACACACACACACACACACACACACACACACACACACACACACACACACATACACATACACACACACACACACACACACACACACACACACACACACACACACACACATACACACATACATACACACACACACACACACACACATATACACACACACACACACACACGCATATACACACACACACACACATATACACATCCACGCACACACATATACTCACACACACACACACACATATACACATACACAAGCACCAACCCACACACCTAGACAAATGTGCACCCACTCACATACAAACACAAACACAAACAGTCTCTCTTTCTCTCACACGCACACATACCCCCACGCACACAAACAAGCACACACACACACAAACAGACGAGATGGAAGGTAAACACAGCTCTCCAGGGGTATCAGCACCTAACACCACATCCATCACCATCTGGTCAGGCCTCTGTGACGTCACCGATACCTCTGATTGATCTGCGGCCCTCTCTCTTCCTCTCCTCTCCTCTCCTCTCCTCTCCTCTCCTCTCCTCTCCTCTCCTCTCCTCTCCTCTCCTCTCCTCTCCTCTCCTCTCCTCTCCTCTCCTCTCCTCTCCTCTCTCTCCTCTCCTCTCCTCTCCTCTCCTCTCCTCTCCTCTCCTCTCCTCTCCTCTCCTCTCCTCGCCTCTCCTCTCCTAGCTGTTGTAGACAATCCCCTTCAAGCATGTACTGTATCCTGCAGGTATATTCTATATTAATGCTACAGCAGCCACTGTTTTACTTTTATTTTTACAAACAAACATTTGCGAACATTACTTCCTTTTTTTTTGTTCATTCCACTGGTCTGAGAGCAGTTTGACTGGTGAATACAGTTTTTCACAACTGCTAAAACACAAAACACAATACCCTAAACCAAATGACCACAGTAAACACATTCAATAAAACTAGCCCCCATTTGGCAAAACCAT
This sequence comes from Notolepis coatsorum, assembly GCF_963971535.1. Classification (NCBI taxonomy): domain Eukaryota; kingdom Metazoa; phylum Chordata; class Actinopteri; order Aulopiformes; family Paralepididae; genus Notolepis; species Notolepis coatsorum. Next base: position 18,198,904 of record NC_140167.1, on the reverse strand, counting down.
AAACACATTTCACCTGTAGACACAATCACACAAAGCTCAATCCCCTTTTCTCACAAGTCTAAACACATTAATTGTGTGAGGATTGGCTCGTTCCCCGCCACACGCTTCATCAAGGTACTGTGTTGATTGGTGCATTCCCCGCCACACGCTTCAGGAGCGATTACCAATTCCATCACGCACCTGTCGTAGTTTGTGATTAGCGCTCCAGAGGCTTCATATACTCGGACCTTCTTTCAATCGTTGTCGGGTCGTTTTGATTACTACTGCTACTGCCTGTCTTCCCCCCGTTGTTGTGCCTCGTCTACTTCCCCTCCAGGACATCTTTGGATCGCCGCTGGTGAATATCTTGATCATCCGTTTGGAGCTGCGCCCCGTTGCCCGCTTTACGCGTTTGCGCTTTGGTGAGTTTTGGAAACAGACCTTTTTGGATTATCTGTTTTTGTGTGTTTGGATAACACTGAAGAAATACCATTTTTGTTTTGTACTGGACTCAGCTAAATTGTGTGTTTGGATAACACTGAAGAAGTACCGTTTTGTTTTGTACTGGACTCAGCTAAATTGTGTGTTTGGATAACACTGAAGAAGTACCGTTTTGTTTTGTACTGGACTCAGCTAACTTGTGTGTAGTTTACACCAAAGATCAAGTCACTTGTATTTCATACTGGACTCAGCTAAGGGAGGACTGAACTGCACTGCCTCTGTGTACTGTTGGACTGTTGTTGATCTCTCTCTCTCTCTCCGTTTCCACTCCGAGTTGGATCTGGGAGTATCTGCAGAGCCGCAGCGGCGCCTACGCCGATTCCCCACCTCTAACACCGGGAGGATCTGCAGAGCCGCAGACAACTCTGCCGAAGGCATTCTCCTTTTTTGTTGATTCAGAATTGTTATTTGGCTCTTTTTGATTCTGTAATAAATACGCCCTAGTGTTTGGCTAACTCTGAACTACCTGTCTGTGCCGTGCTGTTGAGGTCGGTTTCAAACCCTAACAAATTGTCTTGCTAAAACACATGTTGCAAACATCTCTGATCAAATGTGCAGTGCACATTGAAGCTCATGTGATGCAAAATGATCCACAGTCAGCAAAAGTTGAACACAATGAACACATCTGGTGTCATTGATTAAACACAACAACTCAAAATGTAAGACACTTGTTGCGAATGATGTGACCACACACCTATATAGGCCAGTGCAGCGTGCACAGTTTGCTGAAGGTTCCAAAGGATTTTTCTTTTCTTCTTTGGGGGTGGGGGGCAAGAAGGATGTGCACAAGATGGATTACTGTATAGTAGTAGTCCTATATCGTACATGTATAGTTCATGTTTCCAAATGCAGTATGTGTACTGTCACTGAATTTCAAATTGCTTACAAAAATCTGTGACTTATTGATAAAGGTATAGTGGAGTTATGTAATTACTGTAAAGAAAAACATCATATTGTGTTTTACATTGTTAGGTGTATTGTTGTGTGTAATGGATCCTCCGTAGTGTTTACACATTTTTGCATTTAGTTTTTTTTGTATTGCTTACTGTAAGCACAATTTTGATTACAGGGCCCGATGTTTCAAAACACTACACATAATTAGTACAACCACACACACAATAAACAGAACACCTCAGATCCTTTGCTAAATGAAACACATTTGTAAAAGCTATACACAAATTTATAAAAAAATTATAAAAAAAAAACATTTTACCGTTTTTAACAATTGCTAAAACACATTTCACAAAACTGCCCTCCCTTTTCACAAAACCCTGAACCCAAAACACACACGTTTCATATGACTAATTCTGTTTCAACCAGTTACACACTGCTGTGCTTAACCTAAAACACGTTTAGCAATTATACTTCTCAGTGATTAGAGTACTTTATACAACGGCATGCAAATTTCTCGATTCTGATTGGCCATTCACACGTCTTTATTGGCAACAATCCACGGTCCTGGGCTCAGGACCCGCCCACAACCGAATCACATAACCCTCCCCGGCTCACTCCGGGAGAAAACAAGATCGCGGACAACAAATGGTTATGTTGAAAGCACCATAACGACTAAATATGAAGCGATTCTGTCAAGGGGAATGTGTTAGTCCTTTAAACAATGTTGGATGATGTAATTGATGGGTCTTGACTCAATCTAGAACAAAAGAAAAATCGCGGATTGATTGATAGATTAATTGATTGATTTAAATTTCTTCCTTCCTACTTTCTACTGACTGCAGCGTTCTCTCTCACACACTGTCCGACGCTGGCGTACCCACAAACACACACACACACATACACACACACACACACACACACACACACACACACATACACACACACGCACACACACACTGTGACACACACACACACACACACACACACGCACACACACACACACACACTCCTGTCTGCAACAGCGGGGGAGTCAGACTGAGAGAGAAGCAGCGCTGTTTTAAGTGAGCATGGTCTATTGAATTGATTGATTGGTTGATTGCTAATTTTATTACTGTACCCCTGGTTTCCAACTGGTTAAGTTTAGGCTAAAAGAAATAAATAAAAAAATAGGGCGAAGAAAACGTTTTTTTCCTATAGGGCAAAGAAAACGTTTTAATTTGTTTTACCTACTTTATATTCTGCATCTGGTAATAAAATTTTCAATCAATCATTCCAATAATACACAGTTGGATGTGTTAGTTGGTTGGATGCACTTCAAGCTGCTTCCACATGAGGCAACTTCTCTCAATCATTCCAATAATACACAGTTGGATGTGTTAGTTTGGTTGGATGCACTTCAAGCTGCTTCCACATGGAGTTGTGGGAACTACCTTTTCTGGCGGATGGTTTTTTCAATAAATCTTCGATTAATGTGTGTTTATTGTATAGAAATAAGGTTGGATGAATCTGGCAGTTGTATAAAAGCTTTACACCACGTGCAGTCGTGATTTGTGACCAATAAACCATGCCTAGGGGGGTCTAACGACCCTCGGCTGCGCCTCGGGCCTAACAACCACCCCTAGGCATGGTTTATTGGTCACAAACCACTCCTGCGTGTGATGTAATGCTTAAGTAAGTGAAGTACACAGAGAATGTGCCAATATACAATAAATTCACCAAACACTACACAATACCAATGCTGCAGACTGATGAAAATATAATTCTCTCATTCTTTCATGCTACTACAGTAGTATGCATATCACTGTAAGCTCAGCAAATATCAGACAAACATACTGTATCGAGTACAGGTTACAATTACAGTGGTTACAATCACAGAAAAATTTAAGAAATGAACATGTACATAAAATACTAGACATTATCTGTTTGCCTAGCTGGGTCTGGCCAGAGAATTTATGTGAAACTGGGACATGTTTTGTTGTGATTCTCCATGTTGACATGTTGACTGCTTTGGGTATATAGAGAAATATATATTTTCATCAGTCTGCATCATTGGTCTTGTGTCCAGTGTATTGTATATTTGCACATTCTCTGTGTACTTCACTCTCCTACCATTTTGGTTGAAAACTCACTCACCTGCTGCATTTTATAGTGCTTACTGTAACTGTATTTTCTTCATTTTCTTCATTTACATACTATTCCTATGAAACACACAAATCTATAAATGGCCAATACATATATTTTGAGAACAGATAATAAGGTTTCTAAAAATGTGTCCTGGCAGTTGTGAAACTAAAAAGAACATTCTCACACTCTGAACATTGTGTTTTCAATTATTTGTTGTTGTGTGTAATGATGCTTAGTAGCCTACTGTTTAAATGTTTGCAGGCCTTGAGAGGGATTTTGGTTTCAAAATTTGCTTTTGAGCACATGGGCAACTGTTTTGGTGTGATAGTTTGGTTTTGAAAAGAGAATGTTAGGTTTTGTGTATATAGCTTGAGAAAAGTGTTTTGTGTTTACTATATATTTCACTGGTCACTCTGAGAACAGTGTGACTGGTGAATAACTACTGTATGTATTCCACTGGTCTGAGAACAGTGTAACCGGTGAATAACGATGTATTCTGCTCGTCTGAGAACATTCTGACTGATGAATAACTATGTATCGCTGCTGTCGGGACAAAACCTCATAACTCCAAAAACCCAACTTTTCAGCAAGTGAAAAAAACGAACACAGATTTGAGGGTGAATAGAGTTAGGCGGTTTAGACAGATGATCGGTTTAATGCTTTCCCATTGTTTAAACTTTGTAAAACCCACACACACATATGGAGGATGATCTACGGAGTTGATTTATATAATAAAAAAAAAATTCAAAAAATGGAGTTATGAGGTTTTGTCCCGACAGCAGCGGTGTGCTATTGGTCTGAGAACATTCTGACTGATGAATAACTAAGTTTTCCAGTAGTCTGAGAACAGTTTGATTGATGAATAACTATGTATTCTACTGGTCTGAGAACAGTCTGGTTGGTGAATATGTAGGCCTTATGATATACTCCTAACAATGGGTTGCTTGTTTTCTAAATGAATATTCATTCTCATTAACCTAATATGACAGTTGCCCCAAATGGCTTTACAAAGTTGTTTTTATAAATTTTGTCTTATGATTGGCATGCACTAGATTAGAAGATATTCCAAATCCTAACCGATATTGAGAGTGTGGTAGAACCCACACATCATAACATCATATTTCACAGATTTCTTTCTATCTTTCATTTGTTAGAACCGAACGCACAAGATTTAGCTAAAACTGAGCACCAAGATTACACTCGAGAGGTCCCGCCTCTCTGAACCTAGAATCTTGCAAGCATTGCAGGGCTTGATATTACACTGCCACCCACCAAATGTGGGAATAATTTGGCTTAAAGAAAAGTGGCTTTTGGAGGGGGAAAAAAGGCACTTCCCGTGGTGGCATTGTCATCAAAAACCACTCGTGGGACTTCCCCGTCTCTCCATTTTGGACGCCCCGGAAATATTTGTAATAATTTTTTGGAAAGCTGTGCGTCGAGAGAAAATGGAAAAAGAAAAAAAGGCATGCGATTTGGGGTTTTCTCTCGTATCTCGGTTAGTTGTTTGAGTTGTGAAGCCACCCTGGCTGCTCCATGACCATGAGGTCTCCCCTCCAGTTTGACTGGCTGCTCCAGGACCAGCAAGGTCTCCCCCCCAGTTTGACTGGCTGCTCCAGGACCAGCAAGGTCTCCCCCCCAGTTTGACTGGTTGCTCCATGACCAGCAAGGTCTCCCCCCCAGTTTGACTGGCTGCTCCTCCAGGACCAGCAAGGTCTCCCCCCCAGTTTGACTGGCTGCTCCATGACCAGCAAGGTCTTCCCTCCAGTTTGACTGGCTGCTCCAGGACCAGCAAGGTCTCCCCCCCAGTTTGACTGGCTGCTCCAGGACCAGCAAGGTCTCCCCTCCAGTTTGACTGGCTGCTCCTCCAGGACCAGCAAGGTCTCCCCTCCAGTTTGACTGGCTGCTCCAGGACCAGCAAGGTCTCCCCTCCAGTTTGACTGGCTGCTCCTCCATGACCAGCAAGGTCTCCCTCCAGTTTGACTGGCTCCTCCTCCAGGACCAGCAAGGTCTCCCCCCAGTTTGACTGGCTCCTCCAGGACCAGCAAGGCCCCCCCCCCCCCCCCCCAGTTTGACTGGCTGCTCCAGGACCAGCAAGGTCTCCCCCCCCAGTTTGACTGGCTGCTCCTCCATGACCAGCAAGGTCTCCCTCCAGTTTGACTGGCTCCTCCAGGACCAGCAAGGTCTCCCCTCCAGTTTGACTGGCTCCTCCAGGACCAGCAAGGTCTCCCCTCCAGTTTGACTGGCTGCTCCTCCAGGACCAGCAAGGTCTCCCCCCCAGTTTGACTGGTTGCTCCATGACCAGCAAGGTCTCCCCTCCAGTTTGACTGGCTGCTCCAGGACCAGCAAGGTCTCCCCTCCAGTTTGACTGGCTGCTCCAGGACCAGCAAGGTCTCTCCTCCAGTTTGACTGGCTGCTCCTCCATGGCCAGCAAGGTCTCCCCTCCAGTTTGACTGGCTGCTCCTCCAGGACCAGCAAGGTCTCCCCTCCAGTTTGACTGGCTGCTCCTCCAGGACCAGCAAGGTCTCCCCTCCAGTTTGACTGGCTGCTCCTCCAGGACCAGCAAGGTCTCCCCTCCAGTTTGACTGGCTGCTCCAGGACCAGCAAGGTCTCCCCCCCAGTTTGACTGGCTGCTCCTCCAGGACCAGCAAGGTCTCCCCTCCAGTTTGACTGGCTGCTCCAGGACCAGCAAGGTCTCCCCCCCAGTTTGACTGGCTGCTCCTCCAGGACCAGCAAGGTCTCCCCTCCAGTTTGACTGGCTGCTCCAGGACCAGCAAGGTCTCCCCCCCAGTTTGACTGGCTGCTCCTCCAGGACCAGCAAGGTCTCCCCCCCAGTTTGACTGGCTGCTCCAGGACCAGCAAGGTCTCCCCTCCAGTTTGACTGGCTGCTCCTCCAGGACCAGCAAGGTCTCCCCCCCAGTTTGACTGGCTGCTCCAGGACCAGCAAGGTCTCCCCCCCAGTTTGACTGGCTGCTCCTCCAGGACCAGCAAGGTCTCCCTCCAGTTTGACTGGCTGCTCCAGGACCAGCAAGGTCTCCCCCCAGTTTGACTGGCTGCTCCTCCATGACCAGCAAGGTCTCCCCTCCAGTTTGACTGGCTGCTCCAGGACCAGCAAGGTCTCCCCTCCAGTTTGACTGGCTGCTCCTCCAGGACCAGCAAGGTCTCCCTCCAGTTTGACTGGTTGCTCCAGGACCAGCAAGGTCTCCCCTCCAGTTTGACTGGTTGCTCCAGGACCAGCAAGGTCTCCCCTCCAGTTTGACTGGTTGCTCCAGGACCAGCAAGGTCTCCCCTCCAGTTTGACTGGTTGCTCCAGGACCAGCAAGGTCTCCCCTCCAGTTTGACTGGTTGCTCCAGGACCAGCAAGGTCTCCCCCCCAGTTTGACTGGTTGCTCCAGGACCAGCAAGGTCTCCCCTCCAGTTTGACTGGCTCCTCCAGGACCAGCAAGGTCTCCCCCCCAGTTTGACTGGCTGCTCCAGGACCAGCAAGGTCTCCCTCCAGTTTGACTGGTTGCTCCAGGACCAGCAAGGTCTCCCCCCCAGTTTGACTGGTTGCTCCAGGACCAGCAAGGTCTCCCCTCCAGTTTGACTGGCTCCTCCAGGACCAGCAAGGTCTCCCCCCCAGTTTGACTGGCTGCTCCAGGACCAGCAAGGTCTCCCCCCCCAGTTTGACTGGTTGCTCCAGGACCAGCAAGGTCTCCCCTCCAGTTTGACTGGCTCCTCCAGGACCAGCAAGGTCTCCCCCCCAGTTTGACTGGCTGCTCCAGGACCAGCAAGGTCTCCCCTCCAGTTTGACTGGTTGCTCCAGGACCAGCAAGGTCTCCCCCCAGTTTGACTGGTTGCTCCAGGACCAGCAAGGTCTCCCTCCAGTTTGACTGGCTGATCCAGGACCAGCAAGGTCTCCCCCCCAGTTTGACTGGCTGCTCCTCCAGGACCAGCAAGGTCTCCCCTCCAGTTTGACTGGCTGCTCCAGGACCAGCAAGGTCTCCCCTCCAGTTTGACTGGCTGCTCCAGGACCAGCAAGGTCTCCCCTCCAGTTTGACTGGCTGCTCCAGGACCAGCAAGGTCTCCCCTCCAGTTTGACTGGCTGCTCCAGGACCAGCAAGGTCTCCCCCCCAGTTTGACTGGCTGCTCCTCCAGTACCAGCAAGGTCTCCCCTCCAGTTTGACACTGGCTTTCTACGACCCCAAGCCGCAGATAAAATCTACCAAATGCCAACTGTTAAACTATTTGGTTCTGTGGTTCCCCCAGAAACACTACAGGAATTTTAATCATAAATATTCAACATGTTTGATATTCCCGATTGGTTTGCGACTAGCTTGCGAGCAAATCGTTAGGTTTCCGATTGAATCTGTCAACACCCAACGTTAGACTACAGGATAATCAAGCAGATATTGGTTCCGACCAGCCTGAAATCGTAGTCGTAAGGGGGCGAATCTGGCCTAAAATCGACCCACTACTACTCTAGTCTGCAGTGGCCTTGGCCCTTTACCTATTTCTGAGAGGAAGTATTTTGGTATTACAGTAAGTACCAAAATACTGTGTTCAGACGTACCCTGTGATACAAATTACATTGCAGTAAAATGCTAAATACGCACATTTCAAATGCATGTACTGGAATTACTGCCCATCCCTGCTCACACTGGCAAGGATTAGTAGCTAAATATGAACCATAAGGAAGCCTATTACCTGAACCCGGCAGCCATATCGTGTAGGGAGGATGTAATGGCCTATTGTCAAAGCCGGAGTAATGCCTCATTTACAGGTAACGCAGCGCATCTCGCCTTTGTGTCACAGTCTAACCCTGATGTGGAAATCTCTTTAATTCTTGTGGATTTGAGTGAAGCTCTTTCACTCCTCAATTACAATTCGCTGCCTCCCAGATCCCCTGACAGGCTTCCAATTATGTTTTTTTTTTTTTTTTTTTTTTTTTTTTTACAACCCTTTTAAGCCTTTTCTGTGAACTCATCTCCTGCCTCGTCTGAAGAACCTTCTCGAGTGCTTTACGTCGCAGGGATTTCCAGCGGCTCCGCGAGGGTGAATCAAAATAAATCAGCCGGTGCCCGCACTGACCCGCAGCGCTAATAATAGGAACACCTGGGACCGCGGGAGATGCCCCTGAATACGAGCGACCTGAAATTAAGGGCCGAACGAATGCACGTTTGCTAGTATTCCCCAGTCTCCCCTGTTCTCCCTGGGAGAGAGAGAGAGAGAGAGAGAGAGAGAGAGAGAGAGAGAGAGAGAGAGAGAGAGAGAGAGAGAGAGAGAGAGAGAGAGAGAGAGAGAGAGAGAGAGAGAATTAATTATAGTCTGTTTTCATCCCTGCTTGCTTTCTTTAATTCAGAAACCAATTACTTCAGATTTTCCACTTCAGGAGAGAA
>NC_140167.1:18162196-18189831 GCF_963971535.1 Notolepis coatsorum | reverse complement strand
CTAATGGAGCCAGACAGGCTGCAGAAACAAATTAGTGGGGGGGCATAAAATGTTCTCGGGGGGGCACAATTGTTTTTCAAAACAGGTTCCCTTTTATACGTTTCAGCTGGGACAACGGCGCTGTGGCTTGCTTGGCGCTGCCCACGGTGCTGAACTAAACAGCAGAGAGGCAATTGAAAAATCTAATTTCTCTCTATCTTAAGAACTTTCACTTATACAAAAACAGACTGAATGGATATATATAACAGACCTGCTGGGGCAGCGGACTGAGAGCAGGGGACACAAACAGGCTGGATAAGATGGTCAGGAAGGCCAGTAGCGTGGCTGGGGTGGAGCTGGACTCTAGCGAGGGTGGCAGAGAGGAGGAACCTTGCTAAGCTCCAGGCCATCAGGGAAAACCCCTCCCACCCACTATACACAGACTTGGCTGACAGGAGGAGCATGTTATAGGCTCACACTACCTAAATGCAGCACTGAACGGCACAGGAAGTCCTTCATTCCGACAGCCATCAGACTATACAATGCATCACTGTGCCTCACTGCATCACTGAGCACAGAGTGACAATTACCATCTTCCTGGACTCTTACTTTTTAAACAGCACTGTGCATTATTACACCTACTGTAGACTTCAGTATATTTTTACTGTATTTATTTACTGTATCTTTTATTCTATTTTTTATTCTATTTCATTTTATTCTATTCTTAGGCCATTTGTTTTGTTATTCTTATTTGTGACTTGTTCTGTCTAAATGTTTAATGTTGAGTGATTTGCAGTGTAAAATTTCCCTCAGGATAATACATTTATATTCTATTCTATTCTATATCTTTGAAAAGTCTCCATTTATTCAACACTTCTGAATTCACTGACAAACTGAACTGAACTGACAAAAATAAGGTGCATAAAAAAGCAAACAAAATTCCTCCACAGGCTACTCACCATCATAAGTAGAGAGGCAAGCGGTGTTTGGGGACAGAGTGAAATCTTCTTAAAACACTGCCCCTCCACTCATTCCTGAACTTTTTTGTTAAGTCCTTCTCAAATGCCAACTGAATTAAATTGGCCTTAGTTGCGTCGATGAAGCATACTAAGGCGATGTTCTGTAAAGACGTTCTTGAGGGTAGAAAACGAATTCTCACAGAGTGCCGTGCTAGCTTCAGTAGTGTTGTTGTTGACATCAGTGCCCACTAGGGCTATCCCCGACTAAGGATTTGGATAGTTGACTTTGATTGACAAAAAATAAAATAAAACATTTTACCAGGGGGGAGCTCCCGTAGCTCACCGCATATCTCGGCGCTATTTCTGCGTCGGGGAAAACCGTGCTCGTCACGGATCTGGGGGACACGAGTTGGATTCCCGGACCCGCCGTCATTTCTCAGAATGTCTTCCCCTGCTCTACATTCCATTTCAACCTGTTTCTGTCGGTCATGCTTGACCAGAAAAGCGATAAACGCTAAAAAATAAAGTTTACATTTATTTATTTTTTTACCAGGGTGGGCACAGCTGACTCAGTGGGCGGGCCCGGCCCCCTAATGCCCCGGGACTGTATGGAGCTAACTTGCGTATGTTCTGTATGTACAGTCTTTATACCTGTATCACTGTACATATTATACTACAACTCTGTACATACATCTGCACTACACCCAGTAGTAATAATTAGTATATTTTGTACCCAGTTGAATCACCTGTACATTGTATATTGCTGTTGCACTTTACTGTTACATTTGCACTCTGGTTGGATGCCAAACTTCTTTTCATTGTACTATATTTGTGCTGTTTAATGACAATACATTTGAATGTAATATAATATAATCTAATGTTCCATGGGTCTGACGCGTCAGGCTAATGGCAACACAGAGCTATAATCTGCATATCAACTTAAATAAGGTGTGTAAACTATTTCACAAATCAAAAGGTGGGTGAACTGTGGGTGAACAGTTTAGGTGGGTGAACAGTTTAGGTGGGTGAACAGTTTACAGTTGGTGGGTGAACTGTGGGTGAACAGTTTAGGTGGGTGAACAGTTTAGGTGGGTGAACAGTTTACAGTAGGTGGGTGAACTGTGGGTGAACAGTTTAGGTGGGTGAACAGTTTAGGTGCAGGGTGAACAGTTTACAGTAGGTGGGTGAACTGTAACTGTGGGCGAACAGGGTGAACTACTGTACCTCCCTGCTCGTACTTGTGTCTCCTGTAAATGTACATGTCTGTTGAATTTATGCTGTGCCATTGTTACTGTAAAAATGTAATGATTGTGATGTGTTGTTATTATTAATGAGACATTGAGCTGTATGTGTGTGTCACGAATTTCCCCAAGGGGATTAATAAAGGAATATCTTATCTTATCTTATCTTATATGGTTTACAGTTAAGCATCTTCCAGATGTGAGGCCCAAGAAGCAGTGAAACACATTATATTATATATTATATTATATATTATATATTATATTATGTTATGTTATATTATATTATGTAATGCTATATTATATTATATTATATTATATTATTATGTTATATTATATTATATTATACTATGTTATGCTATGTTATTATATTATATTATGTTATGTTATATTATATTATATTATATTATATATATATATATATATATATATATATTATATTATATTATGTTATATTATATTATATTATATTATGTTATGCTATGTTATTATATTATATTATATTATGTTATATTATATTATTATGTTATATTATATTATACTATGTTATGCTATGTTATTATATTATATTATGTTATGTTATATTATATTATATTATGTTATGCTATGTTATTATATTATATTATGTTATATTATATTATATTATTGTTATATTATATTATACTATGTTATGCTATGTTCTTATATTATATTATGTTATGTTATATTATATTATTAGTGCTGTCAATAGATTTAAAAAAAATTAACTAATTAATCTCAAAATGTTCTGTAATTAATCTAGATTAATCTAGATAAAAAAATCGTATTTTTCTACTTAAGACCGAAGCTTGTAACAGCTATCATGGAATTAATGTAAAATCAACACAAAGAAAGTATATTTAGATTCAAAGACTATTTTAATAGCTTTCTTTGAATGCAGTTTCTCTCCTGTGAAATAACAAATGTTCAACAAAACCATCAACATTGACTCAGCTTTAAAGACCTCTTTCTTATATCCGCGGCGCTAACAGAAATAAAAACAACCCAGGCCTATGTTAAAGTGCAGATAGGCTTAGAGGACGATAATGTCTTGTATGAACTACAGTAATATAAATCATATTAACAACAAAAATATGTTCCATCTTCATGTCAGATGATTTTCTAAAAGGTGCATGAGTCAATGCAAAAAAAGAACAAGCAAATATACTGCTGAAAGTTCAGAACGTTGACGATTTTTCACTCCATAGATAAATCTAGATTAAAAAAATAACGCTTTAAATAATTTAAATTAATCTCCAAAGTTAAAGCATTAACTTTGACAGCCCTATATATTATATTATATTATGTTATATTTTATTTTATATTATACAACGGCATGCAAATTTCTCGATTCTGATTGGCTGAAACAGTCATTTTACACGTCTTTATTGGCAACAATCCACGCTGCTGGCCCAGGACCCGCCCACAACCGACCCACATCACATCACTCCGCCGGATCACAAGAAGGTGGCCAATAATATTTACAAATGGATATGTTAATGGCGACTAAACGACTAAATATGAAGCGATTCTGTCAAGGGGAATGTGTTAGCCCTTTAAACAATGTTGGATGATGTAATTGATGGGTCTTGAGGCAATCTAGAACAAAAGAAAAATCGCGGTTTGATTGATAGATTAATTGATTGATTTAAATTTCTACTTCCTTCTTGCTACTGACTGCAGCGTTCTCTCTCACTGTCCGACGCTGGCGTACCCACAAACACACACACACACATACACACACACACACACACACACACACACACACACACATACACACACACACGCACACACACACTGTGACACACACACACACACACACACACGCACACACACACACACACACTCCTGTCTGCAACAGCGGGGGAGTCAGACTGAGAGAGAAGCAGCGCTGTTTTAAGTGAGCATGGTCTATTGAATTGATTGATTGGTTGATTGCTAATTTTATTACTGTACCCCTGGTTTCCAACTGGTTAAGTTTAGGCTAAAAGAAATAAATAAAAAAATAGGGCGAAGAAAACGTTTTTTTCCTATGCATTCCCTTAACAATTGTGTGTATTGAGCCGTACTGTATTGTACCCATTCTGCATCTGGTAATAAAATTTTCAATCAATCATTCCAATAATACACAGTTGGATGTGTTAGTTGGTTGGATGCACTTCAAGCTGCTTCCACATGAGGCAACTTCTCTCAATCATTCCAATAATACACAGTTGGATGTGTTAGTTTGGTTGGATGCACTTCAAGCTGCTTCCACATGGAGTTGTGGGAACTACTTTTTCTGGCGGATGGTTTTTTCAATAAATCTTCGATTAATGTGTGTTTATTGTATAGAAATAAGGTTGGATGAATCTGGCAGTTGTATAAAAGCTTTACACCACGTGCAGTCGTGATTTGTGACCAATAAACCATGCCTAGGGGGGTCTAACGACCCTCGGCTGCGCCTCGGGCCTAACAACCACCCCTAGGCATGGTTTATTGGTCACAAACCACTCCTGCGTGTGATGTAATGCTTAATTATATTATATTATGTTATATTATGTAATATTATATTATATTATGTTATATTACTTTATATTATATTATATTATATTATATAATATAATATATTATAGCCTAACACACAAATGCTTGAGCTACCGTAGCAGAAATAGGCCCGGCTGCCTATAAGGGCTCCAGTCCTCATCAGATAAAGGTTGCTTGCTGATAATGGCGATTTGGCACGTGGAATGAGAATATTATATTCTGATGTTTGAGTTGATAAACAGAAAGAACGTTTACGACGTTGCGCCGCCACACTTGGATGGTGATGGAATAACTGGGATAACCAATAATCTAATCTAATGATACAGGGAAAAAAAGAAATACACACAGAAATAGATGAAACAAAAAGTACATTGCCAGTTAATATTTTAGAGCCCCCCCCCCCCTTTCTGGGGAGCTCATTAAGTGGAGCCAAGTCTGGCCCAGCTCACCCCTCGTTCTGTTGTCCCAGATGGGAAATGCATTTTTTGATGTACATGATGTTGTGAGTTAGACTCTCCAGCTCTCCAGCTATGATATCATCCCATACCTCTCTCCACTGTGATTTTCTCTCCCCTCTTATTCTTGTCTCCCTCTCCTGTGATTTTCGTCTCCCTCTCCTGTGATTCTTGTCTCCCTCTCCTGTGATTCTTGTCTCCCTCTCCTGTGATTCTTGTCTCCCTCTCATGTGATTCTTGTCTCCCTCTCCTGTGATTCTTGTCTCCCTCTCCTGTGATTCTTGTCTCCCTCTCATGTGATTCTTGTCTCCCTCTCCTATGATTTTTGTCTCCCTCTCCTGTGATTCTTGTCTCCCTCTCCTGTGATTTTTGTCTCCCTCTCCTATGATTCTTGTCTCCCTCTCCTGTGATTTTCGTCTCCCTCTCCTATGATTCTTGTCTCCCTCTCCTGTGATTTTCAGAACTTACACGGCCCACTCAAACGACTGGTGAAATAATGTTGCATGTGCTTTTATCGCCCTCTCTGCGCTGACACGACGGTGACGTAGCGGGGGTTTTGACCTGAGCGTGTCACATCGCAGCAGTGCATATCCGCACACTTGGCGATGGCAGATACAAGTGCTGGAATTTACAGTAACTTGCATATTATCTATTTTTTTTTCTGCATATCAGTGTTCTTTGCCACTGTCGGGTTTATGAAATCAGCATGTTATCAATCACCCCCCCACAACCCCCCCCCCCAACCCCCCCCCCCCCCCACCCCCCACCCACCATGAGTGTTTTACAAAGGCTCATTCATTTGGACGGCGAGTGAGAAATTCTCCAAACAAACAACTTCTTCACCTTCTTCTCTCCCTTTACCGTATGGAACAGAATGAACTGTGATGCAAGGAGGCAACAGATAAAATCCTGCCTAGGGCAGCCAATTGGTCAGAGCCAGCCCTGCCCCCCCCCCCCCCCCCACCCCCCCACCCACCCCCCAAACGAAAGTGAGTTGAACTCCCATCAAACAAGAGAGAGCCGGAGGATTCCGTTGCCAGGGACAGACCGGCATACTGTAGCATCACAGGAAAACATTAAATATTAATCAGAGTCTGAATTAAACAGTGCCGCTGCTCAGGCTTCCAATGCCTCTTTTCCCCCCGTCCGCCTCCGTAGAAACTAGGGGTGCAATGATTTTGGAAATCTCACAACTTCGATTTCGATTCTTGAGGCCTTAATTCGATTAATTTGATAAAAACATGTCCCCCAAAAATGTGTGAAGTTAGACCCCCCCCTAATAGAAATGCTGCAAAGAGCACCAGGTCCACATACTGTAACATCGTGTACTGTAACATATTGTAACATCATTCAGTGTAACATACTATAACATCATACACTGTAACATACTGTAACATCATACACTGTAACATACTATAACATCATACACTGTAACATACTGTAACATCCTTCAGTGTAACATATTGTAACATCATTCACTGTAACATACTGTAACATCATTCAGTGTAACATATTGTAACATCATTCACTGTAACATATTGTAACATCATTCACTGTAACATATTGTAACATCATTCACTGTAACATACTGTAACATCATTCACTGTAACATACTGTAACATCATTCACTGTAACATACTGTAACATCATTCACTGTAACATATTGTAACATCATTCACTGTAACATACTGTAACATCATTCACTGTAACATATTGTAACATCATTCACTGTAACATACTGTCACATAATTCACTGTAACATACTTTAACACCATACACTGTAACATAATGTAACATCATTCAGTGTAACATACTGTAACATCATTCCCTGTAACATACTGTAACATCATACACTGTAACATACTGTAACACCATACACTGTAACATATTGTAATATCATTCACTGTAACAGCATTCATTGTAACATACTGTGACATAATTCACTGTAACATACTGTAACACCATTCACTGTAACATACTGTAATATCATTCACTGTAATATACTGTGACATAATTCACTGTAGCATAGTGTAACACCATACACTGTAACATACTTTAACACCATTCACGGTAACATAATGTAACATAATTCACTGTAACATACTGTAACACCATTCACTGATAGGTCAGTCTTATCTTTGGTAGATAAGGACACTGTCTAGTACAGTATGAGACCTATTTTTTTGTAGATATTAAGGTCCATGCAAAAATGCCATGATGAAGTTTTCTAGGACTGTCCTCAATTACAGAGATTCCTAGTCGCCTATTAGACTTGTGGTAGTAGTGAATCGTTATGTTGTTATGCGTCTAAGCTGTTCGAGGGGCTTTTCTTTTTTACAGATAAATCGCCTTGCACACTATAGATTCTAATCTGTTTTGGAAAGACTCAAATACATCTAACATCTGCAGACTTCTAATTCAGGAGCAATTATGTCCAATGTGTGACAGCAAAGTTTAGACTGGAGGCTTAATAGTTGTACACAGACAGACACTTGCATGCTCTGTCACACCCACAAAAACTCACACACACACACACACATTATACACACACAAATACACACTGGTGAAGAATGCATCGCGCTCCTCAACAACGTGTGGCTTTCCTTTGTACTCAGATTTGATCAAACGTATAATCAAAGTCGAGGGCCGCATATTTGTTTTTCCACACTCTGACTATTCCTGTTTTAATGTTAGCACAGGGAGAGAGAGAGAGAGAGAGAGAGAGAGAGAGAGAGAGAGAGAGAGAGAGAGAGAGAGAGAGAGAGAGAGAGAGATGGAGAGAGAGAGAGAGATGGAGAGACGGAGAGAGAGAGAGAGAGAGAGAGAGAGAGAGAGAGAGAGAGAGAGAGAGAGAAAGGGAGAGAAAGGGAGAGAGAGTGTAAGTGGGGGAATTGTTGCACATGAAAGGATGTTTGAATGTCATTCACACCATCATACTTTCTCCCATCCAATGAGAGAGGAACCCCCTGGGGTATTCATTAGCCGAGCCGCAAGCCCCCTCACCACCCCTCCCCCTCTCCCTCTCCATCCTCCTCTCTGCTCTGCCCATAATTGCTGAGCTCCGCAAATGGCTCCACTTTGGCTCCATATTGAGAAATGCGTTCCATGAGACCTGTCAAGTGTTATTGATTCATGTCGAGGCAGCGGACAGCGCAAATCATGCTAATAAAGCAACGATCTGGAGAACAATGAGAGGGACATAGCATGTGGGCGTGCCACTGCCAGTACACACGGCATGAAATACTTCCCTCAGAGGGCGAGACGGATATTTTATGGTCCATATTAAGGGTGTGAAACTCTGGCTTTTGAAACATCACAAACGATCTGACACCAAGTAATGTGACATCGCGTTCAACCAAATTTTGTCAAACATATTTTCTATGTTTACGACTTGAAAGAAATGTCTTTCATGTCATAAACATAGAAAATATTATGTTTGAAATTTTGGTTGAACACGCAATCAAAAACCTTAAGCACCATTTTCTGAATCTGGAAAAAAAGCATTCTGACCTGCCTGTTTGTTCTATGACATACTAACGATCTCAAACGATATACTGCATGTACATTGCATTGATTGGTTTGTTGCCATCTGAATCGATGCACAATATTGATGCAAATCAACGTATCATTACACCAATGTATCATTAGTAATAACAACATGTTCTAATGGAGCCTGGTGTACAGACAGAGGCATCGTATCATGATCAGAATGGGCTTCAAAGATCTCCCGCTGATGCAACAATGTTGCCATTTTCTTTGAAGATTGACAACTTACGATGAGGTCACAATAAGTCGATCTTAATCTCAATACGGGGAGATTCAACAGAGTGGCTCTGTTGTACAAAAGAAACAGTCACAGAATGTAATGTGGAGCTTTCACAACTGACTCACCACTTGGACATACAATAACTCACCACTTGAACATACAATAACTCATCACATAAATTGTAATGAACCAAAGGAGAATATAAATGTTCTTTTTTCTTTTCATCTTTGACGGTGAATAACACCATGCTAACATTGACCAGACGTGAAAAATTGCCACCCATTCAGCAGATTCTTGACATCAAGGGTACAAAAGATCTAAGCAAATGAATAAAGGGCAGATGATTTACAGTTTTTTTTGTAGATACAATACAGAATTTTGTCATCCGGACACATGCAATTTGAAATATGAATATAGAATATCAGGCCTATAACTGACCTTATTATGGCCAAGTCATACATTTATGGATCGGGCGAAATCCCATCTTTCAAATGGCAGAGTTCAATCTGGATTTAGTACCACCAGTCGCACCTGACAGGGCAGCAAAGACCATGAAGAAAATCGTCAGCAAAGACCATGAAGAAAATCTACTGTAAGTACAGTAACTTTCTTATAATGCAAAATGCTCCATAATTCTTCATCCAATTGAGACGCGTTTTTTTTTCTAGACGTTCACACAAAGGATAAGAAACAAACTACGTTCTATTTTATGGCAATAACGTTCAGGTTTGTTCGACCCTGTGAGACATAATCATGAAAAATAACGTTTGAAAAATTATTTCACATCAGACGGCTCCAAGTTTGACAGGGGCTAGCGTGAGCTGGGTAGTGTAGTTTTATGAAATTCGAAAGCCCATCAAAAGCCCTGC
Source organism: Notolepis coatsorum (assembly GCF_963971535.1). Taxonomy (NCBI): domain Eukaryota; kingdom Metazoa; phylum Chordata; class Actinopteri; order Aulopiformes; family Paralepididae; genus Notolepis; species Notolepis coatsorum. The sequence goes on along the minus strand of NC_140167.1, from coordinate 18,180,021 downwards.
GTCTCTTCTTTCAAAAGCCTGCACTCACCTTTGGCTGTGCCATTTCCTCGCGTAAATATCCACCGACTCAATGCGCTGAGATTTCTATAAACTCATATGTATTCATATAACACTTCAAATCATTGGTAAACAAACAATGTAGTGCTGAAAATGTACACGTTGACTGCTGTTTTGATAGGGTTAGGGTATTTACTCTTGGCTACATTTAAAAAAGAACACATACATTAATTAATACGACCTGTATTGATCTATTTATGGTGTGAAATTATTGTCGGCCCGGTACCGGACCGCTCTGGCTTAAGGGGTTAAACACAACTCACCACTTGAACACAACTCACTACTTGAACACAACTCACTACTTGAACACAACTCACCACTTGAACACAACTCCACTTGAACACAACTCACTACTTGAACACAACTCACTACTTGAACACAACTCACCACTTGAACACAACTCACTACTTGAACACAACTCACTACTTGAACACAACTCACCACTTGAACACAACTCACTACTTGAACACAACTCACCACTTGAACACAACTCACTACTTGAACACAACTCACTACTTGAACACAACTCACCACTTGAACACAACTCACTACTTGAACACAACTCACCACTTGAACACAACTCACCACTTGAACACAACTCACCACTTGAACACAACTCACTACTTGAACACAACTCACTACTTGAACACAACTCACTACTTGAACACAACTCACCACTTGAACACAACTCACCACTTGAACACAACTCACTACTTGAACACAACTCACTACTTGAACACAACTCACTACTTGAACACAACTCACTACTTGAACTCAACTCACTAGTTGAACACAACTCACTACTTGAACACAACTCACTACTTGAACACAACTCACCACTTGAACACAACTCACCACTTGAACACAACTCACCACTTGAACACAACTCACTACTTGAACACAACTCACTACTTGAACACAACTCACTACTTGAACACAACTCACCACTTGAACACAACTCACCACTTGAACACAACTCACCACTTGAACACAACTCACTACTTGAACACAACTCACTACTTGAACACAGCTCACTACTTGAACACAACTCACTACTTGAACTCAACTCACTAGTTGAACACAACTCACTACTTGAACACAACTCACTACTTGAACACAACTCACTACTTGAACACAACTCACCACTTGAACACAACTCACCACTTGAACACAACTCACTACTTGAACACAACTCACTACTTGAACACAACTCACCACTTGAACACAACTCACCACTTGAACACAACTCACCACTTGAACACAACTCACTACTTGAACACAACTCACTACTTGAACACAACTCACTACTTGAACACAACTCACTACTTGAACTCAACTCACTAGTTGAACTCAACTCACTACTTGAACACAACTCACTACTTGAACACACTTCACAAGTTAATACAAGATAATTCACTACTTGAACAGCAGGCAGGGCCATGTAGCAGGCAGGGCCAAAGTCCTGCTTCCACATTTTACTTGTCAGACAAGTAACCGGAGACGATCGAAGTCATTGCCCACCACCAGAACAGCGGAGAATGTGTGTTTCCAGTACCCAGCGTTGGATCAATAAACGCGATCGATATTTGGAATGGCGATCAGGAATTGGAATAATTTTTTTGGAGAACATCTGATCTGAGGTAAGGAATCTCTTTTACCAGTCTTGGGATAATCAGAGCTATTTTCACCTATATATCAGCGTGTGCCATATGTGTGTATGTGTGTGTCTGTGTGTGTGTGCGATCAGGAAATAAGATAATCGGTTTTTCAGCCCGCTTCTATTAGCGTGCATAAGTACACATATACTATCGATAATCTAGCGTTTATTTGAAAACGATTCATAAATAGGCCGAAAAATTACAACGTGTTTTGTGTATTCCAGTGTATTCCAGTAAAGGGAATTTATCACAGAATCTTAATTTCTTTCTGAAACTTTCAAAAGACAAGCGTTTTTCAAAATGGTATAAAACAGAAATGAACCAATTAAAAAACAATCCGTTTTCGACAATGTTGACTGCAAACAAGTCATTGATAAGCGACGGCCATATTAGACACATAGCCATAATTTAAGATATAGTTTATGCGTTCGCAAATATGAGAGCTCTGTCAATGGGGGGAGGCATTCAACGGGGTAAATAGGACACGGAGGCCGGCACTCAAGGGAGGCCAGTCAGCCAATCAGAGCAGCCTTTCAAAATGTCAAGCCTTACAGTATGTCAAAAATAAATTTGAATCGACCAATCAGAGGGTCCCTAGAAATGTCAATCATCACGTCAAACATAATTTCGACCAAACGGCAAAATGGCAAAATGGCTGAACCCCACTGGTGTGCACAGAGATCTGATTTAAGGTAAAACGCAAGGGCCCCGGAATTACCCTGTGTCAAGGGCCGCCAAAAGTCTAGCGACGGCTCTGCCTGAACTGAGAAACGGGACTGAAAGGATTTCCATCGCTGATTGCATGATTTTTTTTTTAAAACTAACCAGAGAAGATGCATCGTTTTAGTAACAGATCAGAGGGGATAAGTCATTTCACAACAGCCCCGTGCCCGGGGAGGGTGTAGTAGTGGTTAAGACCCCTGCCTCTCGGACCACATTTCCCGCAGCCGGCCTGGAACTCAAGCCTCCCAGAACCTTCTCTGCTGTGTCTTTCCATACTCTGTCTCTCTCTCTGTCTAAACATTCACACTGTCTCAACCAGAGTGGGACTGCCCTTTCTGCTTATAGCTTATCCGCAACAGTAAGTTACTTCCGGGGTAGGCCTGATTGGCCCCGACAGGCACGTGACGCGCAACTTTCTCTGCCGCGCGGCACGCTCCGCGGAGCCGAGCGGCAGAGCTTGCGGAATTACGTAACCGTCCAAATACGCCATGACTTTCATTCGGCGCTTCAGCTCACCTGGCAGAGCAGCGGTCCTGCGATCCTGCGGTCCGTTGTTGGTGAGTTTGAATCCCATCAAATCTTTTTTTTTTAACGTGATTTTTTTTTAACCTGTATTCTTTCGCCGGTTAAGGTTAGGCATGGTTAAGGTTAAGGTTAAGGTTAGGCATTGTTTCGGAGTTGGTTAAGGTTAGAACGGTTAAGTTTAGGCGCTGTTAAGGAGCTGGTTAAGGTTAAGGAGTTTGTGTTAGAGAATGGCAATAGACAGCCTATTTCCGCGCGACAGCTCTCAGCAGCCTCGTTGCGCGTCCTGAGTTTGCCGCGTCACGTGCCTGTCGGGGCCAATCAGGCCTACCCCGGAAGTCACTTACTGTTGCGGAACAGTTACAGGCGCCCTTTCTACCTTTGAGGAAAAAAGAAAAGAAAACGAGATTTGCTAGGTATTAGAGCAGGAGAGCGTGTAGGCTGTCACCTATCAGAGAGAGAGACTGACTGGCTGGCCTGTTTGTCCTCCTGCTCTCCTGCGGGCAGAGTGTTTCCGTAGCGACGGCAGGGTGAAAATGATTGTTTTCTCAGATGTTCTGTGGCCCCGCCGTTCCCCACGGTGACGGTGACAGAGGCATTCTGGGATAGGCTGTGGCCGCGCTTGGCAGGCCTCGGAGGCGTCAGCGCTGTTCCTCCCGGGACGTCCTGGCACCGCGTCCCAACCCACAATGCTGCAGCAGTCGCCTAATTAAAACCACACTGCCCCTCCTTCTCCTCCTCCCCCCTGTCTCCCTCCTCGCACGGCCACACCCCCCCCAGCCCTCACACACACACACACACACACACACACACACACACACACACACACACGCACACACACACACACACACACACACACACACACACACACGCACGCACATGCACACGCACACACACACACACACACACACGCACACGCACGCGCACACACTCACACGCACACACACACACGCACACACACACACACACACGCACACACTCACACGCACACACACACTCGTCGTACTGCACACTGAACTTTTCACTCTGTGTAGTAGACACACTCAGACGTGGGCATATGCCACCAACTGGCCTAGTTTGAAAACATCACTCGTATCCAAAAGGTTTTGGTGCTCTGCTCGCAGACAGCCTGAGGGAGGGATCTTTTACCTCTCTGCTGTGGCTGCAACCAGCTGAAGGCTCCCTCATTACAGTGTGTTGTTAGGGCCTCACGGTGAGGCGGTCAGAACCCACTGGCCCTGGCCGGCTTTATCACTCCGTGTCTGGCTTTACACAGTCGCTTTCTACAGGCAAACTGTGGGCAAAGTGAACAGTCTGGAAAGTCATGTTCAATGTTCTGGTACTACTACTACTACTACTACTACTACTCAGGGGCGTAGCTATCGATTCTGGGCCCCATGAAAGAATGTATTTCTAGGCCCCCAGTGAATGCGAGCGCACGTATAAGCGCGTAAGAGAATTTTTTTTTGGCCATTTATTTATTGATGAAAACGCCTACTACTACTACTACTACTACTACTACTACTACTACTACTACTACTACTACTACTACTACTACTACTACTACTACTACTACTACCCAGGGCCGCCTCAGGGGGTGTGCGAGCAGTGCGGTCGCACAGGGCCTCGCGGGAAGGGGGGCCTCGCACAAAAAAAAATAAAAAAAAATAAAAAAAAATAAAAATAAAAATATTTTTTATTTATTATTTTTTTTATTTGTATTTTTTTTTTTTTTTTTTTTTTTGTGAGGCCCCCTTTCCCGCGAGGCCCTTTTTCATCACAGACCTAAAATCTAGTTTTGCTTATATGCTTATATATTTCACATTAGACACGTTTGTAGAATGTTCCTGGCTCTGCGGCTCTGCACTATTCTCTATTGGAGCTCTGGGGCTCTGCAGATTGGTTTCAAGAAGGGAGGGGTTACATCATGTGTATGCCGGCGTGCGTCAGCTGCATTTGACTATTTCGCGCATGCAGCTTTGGAGGTTATGCTTAGTTATGCCAGCCAAAACGAAGAGGACGGTCATTCAGCAGATGGACTGAAGATGAAAGTTGTTGCATGTTAGACAGTTCAGTCAGGCTAGCCATCCCAGCTAAAGGCAGGGACAGCTAGTTAGCTTTAGCTACGTTATAATATTGAGTGCTAACGTGTGGTTCAGTCGGGATAGCCATGATGATGTCGGCTAGTAGCTAGCTTAGCTAAAGGCTAACTAGCGTTAGCTAACCTAGAGAGAGCGCGTGCAGCATTGTTATGCCAAGATGAAGAGGACGGTCATTCGGCAGATGAACTTCGTCAACTCCACGCGGTTGTCTCCATCCATCCTCTTGGACGTTTGGTGAGTTTTTAATGCACTCTATTCTATTCCCGCCGTGGATATATCTCTCTCTCTCTCTCTCTCTCTCTCTCTCTCGGGAGCCAAACGGGCCGGCTAGCTGTTGTAGTAGCTAACGGTGTGTGGCCTGGTGTCAGCACCTGGTGCGAGGGAGGTGAGCTTGGTGTTTCATTATGAGAATATCTCCATGCTCAAGTCGGCTATAGTCTGCGAGGGACTTGTTGCCGGCACCGCTATGGTAAACACCACTCTGTAGTGGGACGTGTATTGCTTTCTTTTTCCCTTCCCTCTTCGGATGAGAAGAGGAAAACACAGCGGCTGTCTGAAGTGTTGGCCTGTATTGCTTTTCTCACGTTGTACAGTTTTTCAGTGGTAGCCGCATAGCTTGCTTCTGCGTTAGCTAGTGGTTAGCGATAGCCGGGTTGAGCTAACTGTTAGCCAGTTAGCTGTTTAGCTACGACGTTAGCTGCTCGTTTTCGCTCAGCTGGGAACGTTAGCTTGATGCTATCAGTTAGCCTAGAGTTAGCTGTTAGCTTGTGCTACGACCATTGACATTAGCCGTGAGAATAGCAGGCCCTGGCACTCTGACTACGACATCATCTTTGACAGAAGATGTAGTCGGGCCTGCACCATGACAAGGATCCGGCCATAGCTTCTTTTTGTCCCGCCAGCGAGAGGCCTTTCGTCAACGTGGAGACCTGTGTTGCGGCCTTTCGCCCTGCGTTCCTTGGTGCAGGTAGATGTCCATTGGACATTACCCCACTCTTCCTTCCTTCCCCTCCCGAATGTTTTGTTAATAACGATGTTTTTTTCCAGGCAAAACACATGTTACTTCACAACATTTGGAGATACGACATGTGCTGTGTGTGAATTGTCTTGGTCGTTTGTGTAGCTTGGGTAGCGTTGGCCAAAGCTGTGTGTGGCCTGGTGTCAGTACCTGGCTACTCTATTTGCAGTTAGCCTATTTAGCTGATGTCGGCCATTGGCTCCTTGCTACTTTGTTTTCTCTGGTATAGACCCTCTTCTCTTTGGATTTAAGTGTTGATCTTTGTCCTTTTGGATCTATGTATATTCATGTTGCCTTTGTGAAGTTATCTTTTCCTTCTGTTTTGTTCTTCCATTAAAAGTTGAATATCCTTTAGGGGCTCATCTTTGCTTATCTCTCTCATACATGCTCTCTCTCTAACACACACACACAGACATGCTCTCTCTCTCTAACACACAAACACACATGCTCTCTCTCTCTCTCTCTCTCTCTCTCTTTTTTTTTTTTTTTTTTTTAAACTTAATTTTTTAGCGTTTATCGCTTTTCTGGTCAAGCATGACCGACAGAAACAGGTTGAAATGGGATGTAGAGCAGGGGAGCTCCCCCTCTCTCTCTCTTTCTAACACACAGACATGCTCTATATCTCTCTCTAACACACAAAATGACATGCTCTCTCTCTATATATTTCTCTCTCTTTCTAACACACATATACATGCTCTCTCTCTAACACACACACACACAAACAGACATGCTCTCTCTCTATCTCTCTCTCTCTGGCCTTGCTCTGGTGGAGGGTCAGGGGCATTGCCGGGTCTGTGCAGCGATAACACTGTATATTGACTGTAGAACGGGAGCTCTCTCTCGCTCTCTCTCTTGCTATATGTTGACTGTATCATGCCCAGCCTCGGGCAGCGCTATTATTTAAGAATATGTTGACTGTATGGAAAAAAAAAAAAAAAAAAAAAATTATATCTTGCACAGGGCCTCGCATTTCTCCCAGGCGGCCCTGCTACTACTACTACTACTACTACTACTACTACTACTACTACTACTACTACTACTACTACTACTACTACTACTACTACTACTACTACTACTACTACTACTACTACTACTACTACTACTACTTCTACTACTACTACTACTACTACTACTACTACTACTACTACTACTACTACTACTACTACTACTACTACTACTACTACTACTACTACTACTACTACTACCACCACCACCATCACCAAGTTGAGATAATGAGTAGCTCTATATTGTAAACATTTTTTTTCTCTTATATATATATATTGTAAGTTAGTTCAAACTTAAGTTAGACTTTCACACCAGTGACAGATGAGAAAAGAGTAGCGGGGGGAGGGATGCTGTCAGCAGCTGAGAAGGATTGCTTATTCTGTCATGGTACCAGAAAACAGCATGAAGAATGTTTCGGCGTGCGTATTCCTTGTTTGTCAGCATGGATTCATGCCTTTCCTCATATATCATTTAGAGAAATATACTACAGTGTCCGGCTTTTTCAAATGGAATCACATAGGATGCCACATTTCTGAGCAACATAAAATGGTTCAAGTGAACTCCACAAAAGTTGCAAAGTTGACTTCATAATAGTTAATAGTATGGAATTTCTGATTTTTTATGTGCACATTTATGAGTTGGAAACTCATAAAGTATGCTCTGAAAGGTGTGTATCTCACTTGTTTCAGATGAATAGTGTAGGAAGGATGTCTGTGTAGGATGAATGTGCTATTCAGTCTTCCTGGCTGTACACTTGGACAAAGAAACTCATGAAATGAAAGTTAAAAAAATAAAAATAAAAATGGGAAAAAAAGATCCCCATAAATGTCAGACTGCTGGCTAATGTGACCATAAAATTGTTTTCTTCCATATAATTTTCTTCTGCAAAGTCTGGATGGCATCACACCCCAAAATAGAGGAGACTCGCATTATTGTGATTTGGAGCCTAGAATGGACTGAGGGGACTGTTTTGTCGTGCTATAGAGTGGACTGAGGAGACTTATTGTGCTATAGTGCCTTGAATGGACCGAGGAGACTGACTTTATTGTGCTATAGTGCCTAGAATGGGCTGAGGAGACTGACATTATTGTGCTATAGTGTCTAGAGTGAACTGAGGAGACTGACTTTATTGTGCTATAGTGTCTAGAATGGACCGAGGAGACTGACTTTATTGTGCTATAGTGCCTAGAGTGGGCTGAAATGACTGACATTATTGTGCTATAGTGTCTAGAGTGAACTGAGGAGACTGACTTTATTGTGCTATAGTGTCTAGAATGGACCGAGGAGACTGACTTTATTGTGCTATAGTGCCTAGAGTGGGCTGAAATGACTGACATTATTGTGCTATAGTGCCTAGAATGGACCGAGGAGACTGACATTATTGTGCTATAGTGTCTAGAGTGGACAGACTGAGGAGATGTAGTAGCGGTTAAGACTACAAATGGACATTTGAAGGCATATCATTATTTGAATATTCAAATTAAAAACATGGTCAACGTGATGTGCTATTTGAGTAAATAAAACATTGGCATTCATGTGGCTTCTTCCTTCTGGACCACATTTATGTAGCACTTTACAACGTGTGCCTCGCATCCACCCATTCACTCATACATTCTCTCTCTCTCTCTCTCTCTCTCTCTCTCTCTCTCTCTCTCTCTCTCTCTCTCTCTCTCACTCCCCCCCTCTCTTAGATTAGGATGACCAGACGCACCACCACCCTACAATTACTGTATATACAGTACATGGAGCGTGAGAAGGCACAATTTAGAAGACACATACTTGTTTCATTCTGCTTCTTATTTTGTTCGCTCTCTCTCTTTCTCTCTCACCGATACACGCACACACTCCCTTTTTCACTGATTCATTCTCTCTTTACTTCTCTCTCTCTCTCACTCACTGAGTCATTCTCTTTCTCCCTCTCCATCTCCATCTCCATCTCCATCTTTCTCTCTCTCTCTCTCTCTCTCTCTCTCTCTCTCTCTCTCTCTCTCTCTCTCTCTCTCTCTCTCTCTCTCTCTCTCTCTCTCTCTCTCTCTCTCTCTCTCTCCCCCTCTCTCTGTTTCTTTCATATAAAGGGAGAAGCTATAATTTGTTAGATTGAATTACATCTGAATTGCAGCCCTCCGTTTACATTCTGTTTCCAACATGGTTTCTTCTCTGGGCCAAATTGGATCAGCTCAGCTTTTTGTCCTGTCCTCCATATTGTTTGCCTATGATGTTGTTGGCACGACGACAGACAATATCCAGAGTGTTGTACTATCATTTGGCTCGCAGACGATGTCCCCCGAGAACAAAGAAAACGCAGAATAAAAGCCAGTTAGTAACAGTAACTCAGTCGCTGATCACATTACCACCAATATAATATTTATAAAACTAAATTCTTTTTATATATTTATTCTATTTACTCCAAATATACAGTGCATATATATATATATATATAATATATATATTTTTTCTTTTATAATGTCACTTGCATCACTTTTGTATCACCTACAATAATGTATGCTGACTTTCAATCACGCGATGTCGCGAATATGAACCCAGTTCACGAACCTTGTGAGACACACCATCCACTCTCTCTCTGTCTCTCTCTCTCTCTCTCTCTCCCTCTCTCTGTCTCTCCATCTCTTTGTCTCTCTCTCTCTTTCCTTTTACCCCCTCTCTCACTCTCCCACCGTGCACCATCAAATAAAGTGGGGATGCAACCAAAGTAATGTAAAGGCTTTATATACCATATATATATATTTATATCGTACCGTATAAATATCTATCCACATCTGTCTGTACTGTACATACCTGCATATAATAATTTTTACATGCCTGTAGATATCTATATCTGTACATATCTCTTACCTACTCTTACGCTGCCAGCCAGTATGACTTACTACCATACTGTCTTTATACCTGTATCACTGTACATATTAATACTACAACTCTGTACATACATCTAATCTAATCCAATCTAATCTAATCTAATCTAATCTAATCTAATCTAATCTAATCTAATCTAATTTAATCTAATCTAATCTAATCTATTGTACTATTGCACTTCTCTACTACTTTATATACAATCTGATTAGCACTATTACTCTGTTTTACCAGCTTAATCACCTGCACATTGCATATTACTAATGTATTTCATTGTACTGTACTTGTGCTGTATGATGACAATACACTTGAATCTAATCTAATCAAAAATGTATAATAACAATGTTTTACCATGTGTTTTGCACAGCGCCCCTCACCTGTTAGCCAGACCCTCCAGCACGAGGAAACATTTTCAATCTGTTCAGAAGCTGCCATAATGTTAAGTGCATCCCACACACACTACTCTGAGGCCTTACGCCCCCTCCCTCCCTGAGCCCACAGGGGGGGGGTTGAGCGCGCACCTCAGGAGAGCTCCTCTCCATTGATTGTGCTGCACCTCAGGAAACAGATGGCGGTGGTGAGTCAGACTCGTCCGCTACCGGCGTGGCGGCCACTGTGTTCCATCCCAGATTGCCTTATACTCCCGTTCTATAGAGATGACAAGGGCGGTTTGATTTATTCTATATAGTCAACAGCTTGGGTTTTTAAACGCAGGCAGGTATACGGGCCTCTGACCCCGATACGCGCCCCGTGTTTCCTATGTGGAGATTGTAAAGTACGGGGGAATATGCTCCTATTCTGTGTTTTTCTTCCCCCCCCCCCCCACGCTGCGGGAGGAGGGTTTCCCGTCTCGGCACCGCGGGGGAGCCGTGTTTATGCCGCCGTGACGACTCTACAAAGCTTCTTCCGTAAAACGAGGAAATAAATACTGTTGTGATTCCCGCTCCTGATGTAACGCGAGCTCATCTGTGTGTGAGGAGCGGTTAACTCCGACTGCGCCTCCTAAAACTGAAGAGCTATGCGCGGCGTCGAACCCCCCCCCCCCCCCTCCGCCCCACCTAACGAAAATCCTTTCTTGCATTCCTAAGCGGTGATTTGTTTATTATTTACACCCAGGCCCTTGTCTGCGACCTTTGGTTGATAAATCGAACGATTGATCCGGTCGTCTCGTCACCGTCACCGCCGACGCCGCCGACGCCAAGGCAGCTGCGATGAATAAGGAACTGGGAAATAATAAAACATTCCCTTTTGAAAAGCATGACATCAGGAATCTCTTTAAGCTCGAGCCGTCTCTGCCTCATTGGCTCGTCCTCCGCGAGCTCTCCGTCCGAGCGGCGCTCACTTCACATCTTATTTAGTTACATCAACCCGCCGCGCGGAGAGACGCACGGTTATCGCACGCCCGTGGCAACGCAGCGCCACGCGCCGTGATCATAATCTTGTCACGCGCCGCGCTAGTTCCGGGGAGGATTCGAACCGGCGTGCGCTAAGCGCTCAGCTAGGCGACCGTCTTGTTGAACATCTATGCTAATAAATCACCTGGAGGCAGTTTAAGCCGACGTAGGGGTGAGATCCAGGGGTCACGTGGCACACAGACAGTGTGGACTGGAGTGTCTTAAAGCCCCCCATCTGGAACTGGGCCCAACCCTTAAGATAAGAAGAGCGAGAGAGAGAGAGAGAGAGAGAGAGAGAGGAGAGAGAGAGAGAGAGAGACTCCTCTCTTGATGAGATCAGGGGGGCTTCAGTCGCTCGCCCTATGTTTTATTTTTTTTAATATATATCCGCAAGTCTCTTTGAGTCAGAGAGGCTTTGAGTTGCGAGGAGGGGATGATGGTGGAAAGAATGATGGGGAGAGAAGTGCTTGTTTGAAGAGGCACGGCGGAAGTACATATTCCAAGTGTGTGAAGCATGTGGGGAACATATGAGAGTGAGTCTCTCTCTCTCCCTCTCTCTGTCTTCTTTGTCTATCTCTCTCTCTCTCTGTCCTCTTTGTCTCTCTTTCCCTCTTTGTCCTCTTTGTCTCTCTCCCTGTCTATCTCTCTGTCCTCTTTGTCTCTCTCCCTGTCTATCTCTCTCTCTTTCTCTCTCCCTGTCTATCTATCTCTCTCTCTCTCTCTCCTATTTGTCTCTCTCCCTGTCTATCTATCTCTCTCTATCTGTCCTCTTTGTCTCTATCCCTGTCTCTCTCTCTCTGTCTCTCCCTGTCTATCTGTCTATCTGTCTATCTGTCTATCTGTCTATCTGTCTATCTATCTATCTATCTATCTATCTATCTATCTATCTATCTATCTATCTATCTATCTATCTATCTATCTATCTATCTATCTATCTATCTATCTATCTATCTATCTATCTATCTATCTATCTATCTATCTATCTATCTATCTATCTATCTATCTATCTATCTATCTATCTATCTCTCTCTGTCCTCTTTGTCTCTCTCCCTGTCTCTCTCTCTGTCCTCTTGCTCTCTCCCTCTCTCCCCCTATTTCTCTCTCTCTCTCTCTCTCTCTCTCTCTCTCTCTCTCTCTCTCTCTCTCTCTCTCTCTCTCTCTCTCTCTCTCTCTCTCTTCCTCTTCCCCCCCCCCCCCTCTTACCCCCCCCCCCCACCCCCCCCCCTCTTACCCCCCCCCCCCCTCTCCCCCAGCCCCCTGGCTCCAGCATTGGGCTTTGGCTCTGAGTGGATGCTCTCTGATGATAGTCCAAAACAATCTTCCTCCTCTTCTCTGGACATTAGTTATGAGTATTAGTCGTTTCCTTCTGCAGCCTGTGCCCATCAAAGGCATCCAAGAATGGTTCTGTCTATTTTTAGGCTACTGTACTCCCCCCCCCCCCCCCCCTCCACGGCGCCAGGAGATACATCAGGTATACAGGCCATATAATAATATAATAATATCATATGATAAAAGAGATACTTTGACAGGTTGAATTCTAATTTCCTCCAACGGGGCACGCTCGTGTCGTCAGAGTCCCAATATGAAATATATATGTCAGCCGATATAATATGTAATAATATAGTTGTGACCAGCAAGCAGCGTTCGTCACAACAGCTGCGATGCTTCTGAGGAAGGCAGTAGAGCTAGAACTGTGAAGATGCATTGGACAAACATTTTATTTTATTTGTCTGTATATACAAACAGATTACTGTATCTTCTGACCATACAACCAATGAGTCCCAGCTAATACAGGGAAAGCAGGGCGCAGAACACAGAGACAGGCGGAAGGCAAACATTTAATGATGAAAGGCTGTGAGAAGGTAGAGTCCGGGGATGAGGGGGTCTTGGGGCGAGGGGAGCCTGCCCGGGGAAGGACTGGCCTGCGGAGGAGGGCTTAGAGGGGAGCTGGGCAGAAAGAGGGCTGAGCTGAGTCCCGGGTGAGAGGGGGTGTAAAGCAGGCTGGGGTGCAGAGCGGAGACAAGCAGGAGGAATCCTTCTGTAAACTCTAAAGTCTATACGATCTGGCAACCGGCTGCTGCAGTCAAGACCGGGTCTTTGTGGCACATGGCTGATGAGTGGGCAATGAGTGGCAGCTTGGTTGCACATCTGACTCTGCTCCTGTCAGGAGAACGTAGGGAGAGGAATAGAGAGAGAGCAAGAGAGAGAAATACTGAGACAATTAGGGTAAAGGGAAAGAGAGAGGGACAGAGGGAGGAGGACTGAGGGGGCTCTGAGGGCTTAGCAGGAGTGGAGGACAAGACAATAAGTTGATGTGTAGAAGATTCAGCCGCGAGTTAATTACAGCTCAATGAAATGATGTAGATAGAGAAATAGAGATATGGATTGCAGTAAGGATTACTATTTCTTCATCTACATTGTTTCCTTGGGCTGTAATTAACACAAGGATTCTGCGTCCTCTGATGACATCGCAGGAGGAGATATTCAAACACATCACTGTGGGGGGCACTGTGGATGTGACAGACTAAAACGCTAAACGCGAGGCATTTTTCTGTGTCGCCATGTTTTATGTTTACGTTGCGAATCCGGATAGTGGAAGATATTCTCCTTCTACATAATTCCAAGTGTCTGCCAGGCCAACCAGTCACTGCCGATCTGGCGCGCGCCAGAGGACCCATTGCTAGAAAGCTTTAGCCAATAGCGGTCTGATGTGGACAGTCTTTTTGGCCACAGCTGTCCCTGCCGCTTCTGACATTCTGGCCACGCGTTCTGCTTCGCGTCCACTGACGGGAGGGGCGGCCAGTGCGACGCGAAACCACAAAAACTACGGTATGTTGTCGTTTTAACACTCTTGTTGTCGTAGCTGGTACCCCGAATTACCGCGTCGCTTCGAAAGTCGCCAGGTTGCCATAAGCCTTTACGCCCGCCGTCGTGTGGCTCTTACCTCCACCACACATGTGTTCAGTCTGGTCATGTCTGGTGCTATTTTGAAGCAGTGCACACACTGAAATACACGAGAGTTGGCTATGTAAACTGCAATCTCTGCACATTTGAAATGCTACGCTACTGTATGCTCTAGCGAGGAAGGATAGTTAGATTACACAACACTGTGCCAGTTGCCATATTTTTAGCTCACTAGTAGATAGAAGAAACTATAGCAAACCAGTAGAAATAGGTCTTTGCTATTATCTGTGCTATTAGCCTGGATTTCTGCAAGGGGATCAATAAAGGAACATCTATCTTATCTTATAGTCCTAAAATAGTCATGCATGATTACCATTTCCCCATGATGAACAACAGGCAATGCATTGGAGAGAAGCAGCGCATTCAGACAAATATCCTCAACGTTTAACAAGATGGACGCCACAACGGATGTCTGTGACACATCATGGCACAGTATGTTATCTTCAACCACCGAATTATCTGAGGCTCTCGTCGAATTAACAGCGGCCGTCACTTACGAGAACAATATTCCATTTGGAAGTAGTTTTTTTTTAGTAGACAATTGCAGATGTCGTGAACGCAGTTTTGAGTCTAGATCTCTGCCAGGATCCTTCTCACTTGCACATCATCGCATGGCTGTATTCAACTCCAGCTGTAAACTGCAATTACATCGCATTCCAGTCCACTTAGTGGTCGTCCAACACGTTTATATTGCACCAATTAACTTTCCTCTCGGCCCAAAACCGTGGAGAGGTAGTCGCCCCAAATGGACCTATGGGCTGCTCTGTGGTCGCGATGCTATTTCATTATTTATTCATCGCTTCATTGCTGTTAGTGGGTTCTGTTAGTGGGTTCTGTTAGTGGTTCTGGGGCTCAAGAATACTTGGAGTTGTCACTTGGACAACCGACTCGTTCTGATAAATAACGCGGTCGGCGTCGCCCCGCGAAGATTGCGATCGCATTTCTACCAAAGGAATGCTTTGCTTAACTTAATTACAGTGTGCTTTTTGTAATTATTGCAATGCCACAATGATGTGTCAAGGCCCTTCGCTCTGTGCTTATAGGATCCATCCTCGGGGAGATTATTTCATGTCCATGTGCCGACGGAAAACGCGTCCTGTACTATCTGAAGAACAGTGTGTCAAAGCAATCATTTAAAGGGATAGTTCAGATTTCTGGAACCCTAGTCCTGCTTCTAGAGCCCTTTCTTGGCACAATCCATGCTGTCCCCCGTACTGAGTTAGCCACAAACCAATGCAAAGTCAATGGGCTCATACAAGTCGCCTGAAGCCCGCTGGTATCTATGTTTGTGTGCACTTTGGAGTAGATTTGAGTGAGCGTCTTGTACTGTGCAGACAAGAGCTCCACCTCATCGGCTTTGCGTGACTTTGAGGCTAACTAGCCGGAGCTGGTACGAGGAACATCGTGGATGAGCTGAGAAACCAGAAACACCCCTAACTAACATAGTAGCACTAGTGGCTGGAGTGTGAATCTGAGTTATAAAATCTCCACTTTCTATTCCTATATGCATATAGACATATTTTAATATATTATCTCCTATTGCATGTTACATGAATCTTTATGTAACATAAAGATACCGTTAGTGGTACATTTGGTATTCATTTAGATACTCTGCTGCTGTCTCCCAATCTTCAAGTGAAGACCTTGCCTGCCAACTGACCTGGCCCGCTTTGGCTTCCGAAAATGACACTAAATTATATTTACAGCCGTATTATACTGTATGCTCATTCATCCACTTCAGCCTGATGTACCTTGAACGTACACCACCTAAGAGAGTTCACTGAGGATCTTGTTCAGAGAGCATTGGGTTCTAATTCAGACCTGCTGGGACAGGCGGGGTTTGCGGTGAGTGGCGGTACATTTACCCTATTTGAAAATCTATTTTTCTGTGATAGACAACTCACTAGACACCACCTAAACTGTCGCGGTATTCTGAGCAGATGAAAAGAAATGCCAAGAATGATTTTTGCTAATACTATTTGACCCTGGTCTGCTTCAGTGGCAAGGATCTATCTGAATATAGCTAATCGCATCAGGCATTGGGAATGTCTGAAGATCCAGGGTCAAGGGGTCAGCGACCTAGCACCCCGCTATCTTTGGCTGTAGACTGTGATTTAGTGAACCAGGCTAAACCCCTCACCTTGGAGGCTTGTAAAGGCCTGGATGAGACCCTGTGGAGCGTCCCGGGCTGCCGCTCTACATCATGTCCCGTGGCCCCCTCAAAGGTATCCCTCGACTGGACTGTAAATCCAGGATCTGTCCCATTTGAGCCTTCAGTTCAGACAGTCTCTGAACGAGCTGGTATGGGTCAGGTTTATGGGCCAAGTTTCACAGGCGGCAGATTCAGCCGCGGTCCTGGACTGAATTCCTTGTTCTTCTATACGGAGGGAAAAAATCTCCTGTTATCTCGTGTCTACAGATAAGCTATGTCTGGAAAAACAATTTGGGTGTGTATGTCTACACGTCACACAAACACTGTCAACCGAATAGTATCTAATTATCCACTGAAATAACGCCGCCCAGCCGCCAGCTGTACATTACGTCTCATTTCTGGGAACGGGTCCTCGAACCTCGAGCTGGCAGAGGCCCGACTTCGCCTGCAGCCGCGCTGCACCCAGTATCTGAACAATTAATACCGAGAATAATGTAAGAAGCGAAGAGGGGAGCGGGGCGAAGAGCTGGCGCCAAGCAGTGCAGATGAAATCCCCCATCGTGGCCTGAGCTGGAGAGGAGGAGGAAGAGAGGAGGAAGAGAGGAGGGAGAGAGGAGGGAGAGGAGGAAGAGAGGAGGAAGAGAGGAGGAAGAGAGGAGGAAGAGAGGAGGGAGAGAGGAGGAGAGAGGAGGAAGAGAGGAGGAAGAGAGGAGGAAGAGAGGAGGAGGAAGAGAGGAGGAAGAGAGGAGGAAGAGAGGAGGGAGAGAGGAGGAAGAGAGGAGGAAGAGACGAGGAGGAAGAGAGGAGGAAGAGAGGAGGAGGAAGAGAGGAGGAAGAGAGGAGGAAGAGAGGAGGAGGAAGAGAGGAGGAAGAGAGGATGAAGAGAGGAGGAAGAGAGGAGGAGGAAGAGAGGATGAAGACGGGAGGAAGAGAGGAGGAAGACGGGAGCTACTCTTGGCGTTCAGGCATCTCCGTCTCAAGATCACAAGGTCAGACAGAAGGAAGTCTGAGATATTCCACCATTTGAATGATGGATGCAATCATACATAATGTATCATGTGTTTTTTTTGCCTATTCTGCAGATATCATGAAAAACGCTGTTTTGTTCTGTGTGTGTGTGCATGTGTGTGTGTGTGTGTGCGTGTGTGTGTGCGTGTGTGTGTGCGCGCGCTGGCGTGCATGAGCAACCCCATTCCATAAACCCCATTCCAGCGCTGTGGAAATGCATCCTTTTATCAATTGGCTTATTAAGGAAGGGAATCATACCCGGCCTAGAACGGAGTGTGTCACTGTCAATCACTGATATGTTTGTTGTCGCTGGGAGCGAACGTGCAGCGGGTGAAACAGTTTGTTATTAGATGT
>NC_140167.1:18159674-18161996 GCF_963971535.1 Notolepis coatsorum | reverse complement strand
CACACACACACACTCACACGCACGCACGCACACACACACACACACACACACACACGTCAGAGGCAACCATGCACGGCCCCAGCCGGCTCATTAGGAGCAGTTAGGGGTCCAGAGACACGCTGTCGGAAGGAGCCAGGATCGAACCAGGAACATTGAAATTACCAGATGACTGGTTTTCTCTGCTTAGGCCAGATATCTGCTTACAGTAGCATCTAACATCTAACAGCGAATCCTGTATTCCTGTATATTGTATATATTGTCTGTGCATAGTCTACTGTATGTATAGTGTATATATCCTGTGTATAGTGGGTATAGTTTATATTACACATGTGTATAGTGTATATCCTGTGTGTAGTGTGTATAGTCTGTATATAGTATGTGTATAGTATCTATCCTGTGTGTATATTGCATATAGTATGTGTATAGTATCTATCCTGTGTGTATATTGCATATAGTATATTGCATATAGTATGTGTATAGTGTATATCCTGTGTGTATAGTTCATGTATATCATGTGTATAGTGTGTATAGTCTGTATAGAGTAGATATAGTTCATATATGGTGTGTGTGTATAGTCAGTGTATATCCTGTGTATAGTCTGTGTATGGACTGTATATAGTAGATATAGTTTGTATAAAGTATGTCTATAGTGTCTATCCTGTTCCTGTGTATAGTGTGTATAGACTGGGTATAGTACTGTAGATATAGTTTATATAAAGTATGTTTATAATGTCTATTCAGATTTAGTGTTTGCACTTTAGTGCTGTTTAAATCACCCTGACTGAGATGAATCGTGTAACAGTTTTATTTGAATTTATTGAACGCACGTATTTGTGTAAATGGCAATTAAGGAATCCAGTATCTTGTACCCTGTCGTACTAACAAGCTTGTAATGCATTCCATTAAGCTACTTTGGGCCATCTGGCAACGGACCATTTGGCAAATGTTTACTGGTGACTCCCAATGTACTCTGTCTGTGCAGAGCACAAAATACAATTCAGTGGTGTGCCACTGCCAGCTACCCAACTGTAAAGATATTACATGAAAAGGATAGCTGCAGGTGTGCATGGGGTGTGTGACAAGGCTGGCTATCAGTAGCGGCTCGTGGATGCTTCGCCACTAGGGGCGCTATACCAAACATTTTGCAAACATGTGCAAGGCACGCATTGGCGAATATTATCACCATTGCCATGGATCAATATATGATCAGTCAGTCAAATGCAACCACGTTTCCAATAGCCCAACACAAACACGCACAGCTCTCTCTCTCTCTCTCTCTCTCTCTCTCGCTCTCTCGCTCTCTCTCTCTCTCTCTCTCTCTCTCAGATGATGTCAGATCCATTCAATAATAACCACATTTGTATATCTCGTCATTTTAAACAAGTTACCATTCATTGTCTGAGTGGTTATGCCCCACACGCGGCAAAATTAGAGAGAGAGAGAGAGAGAGAGAGAGAGAGAGAGAGAGAGAGAGAGAGAGAGAGAGAGAGAAAGAGAGCATTTTAGTAAAGTTACATTTTCAACAAGATTGCTGCTATTTAAACACTTCATGGAAACGGGGTAACGTTAACCTTATGTCGACTGTAGTATTGTATGACCTCGACATAACGTTTAAAAGTTAACGTTACTCCGTTTCCATGCAGTAATTATAAAAATGGCCAGCTAAGATAACGGAGCTAACAGCTAGCAGTAGCTAACGTTAGCTGAAAGCTGTAACGTTACAACGAATCAGCTGTTGATATTATGCGGCATCAGTAGACAACGTATCATGTATTAAACTAGAGTTAAGATCGCTAATCTACCTTGTTGTTGGCTTGTTGATAAAGTATATCCACTCCATGGCATTGTCCATCCAGCCTGTGTTGATGTCCATCCATTGTCCATGCACGTCCCTCCACACTGCATCCATATATAGCTTGTTGTTAGCCAACAAGTACTGTGTGAGTGAAGAGCTGTGTCTTTGTCCATTTCCGCCTCGAACAGCCTGCAAACTACCTGGTGTTCTATCGCCATGCTCTAAGACAAACTCTAACCTTAACCAACTTTGAAAGAGTGCCTAAGCCTAACCGTTGAAAGAACTTGCCATCACGCTCCAAGACAAATATCTGCATCACACAACACAACAACAGCATAAACTCATGTTGCAAACTGCGGTTACGGAAAGTACCGTGTCGGCCAATCAGAGAGCTTTTAGACGCTCGGCTGCTTGCTAGGTCGTTTCAAACCAGCGCCCGAGTTCCATCATAATACATCATATTCAACGCAAAGCGCGTGGCTGCGACGGATACAGCGATGAACCAGTGCACGGCGGGCACGCGCACT
>NC_140167.1:18129674-18154674 GCF_963971535.1 Notolepis coatsorum | reverse complement strand
TGAGGCCTTGATGGACCCCGGCAGCTGGTTCCACAGGCGCGCCCCCAGTGAGGAAAAAGCACGGTGCCCCATGGTCGACAGCCTGGTGTGTGGGATGGCGAGGAGGTTTTGGCTGCCAGACCTGAGTGACCTGGATGCAGGTTGAGGGGAGAGGAGGAGGTCCTGGAGATAGGTCGGGCCGGAGTGATTTATGGCCTTATAGACCAGCAGGAGAACCTTGAAGCTGGTCAGCTGGTTTATTGCCAGCCAGTGAAGGGAATGGAGGACTGGGGTGATGTGTTGTGTTTTCCGGGGTTTTGGTGAGGACACGGGCAGCACTATTATGCAGGGGTGTAAAGTACTTGAGTAATTGTACTTCGTTACAATACTTAAGTACTGTTTTGGGGGATTTGTACTTTACTCGAGTATTATTAGGTTTGTATACTTTGTACTTTTACTCCATTACATTTCAGTGAAAAAAAAACATACTTTTTACTCCTTACATTTAAAATGCAGACCTACAAAGTACAAAGTACAAATCTCACAAGTCCAACCATTTTAATTAGTATATTTTAATTGTTTCTCTGGCCGAACTAACGTTAACGTTATTAATCCTGCGACCGCAGGTAAACAGCCAATCAAATCCCCATCAATGGAAAATGAACCCGCCCATACCCATGCTGATTGGTCCTTGTGCAACACTAGAAAGCGGGGATCTTTGATTAAACACCTGCTATCAGAAGAATAGACAGTCAGATCCACATTATGCTGTGGTTAATATTGTGATATTATTCAGGGTACTCCAGTATTCTGTCTTTAATATTGTGATATTATTCAGGGTACTCCAGTATTCTGTCTTTAATATAGTGATATTATTCAGGGTACTCCAGTATTCTGCCTTTAATATTGTGATATTATTCAGGATAATCCAGTATGCTGTGGTTAATATTGTGATATTATTCAGGATACACCATTCTGTTTTAAATATTGTGATATTATTCATGCTGTGATGTGAATGCCGTCCATGTTAGTTTACCTTCAATGGAGAAGTGCATTAAATAATTTAATGCAAAAAAAGTGTCTCTGTTCTTTCATTTCAGCATTGTCTATCGCAGAACACATTCCATTGTGGGCAGAGTGTATGCTTGGTTTCATTCCAGCCTTGCCTAAACACCAGCTGATGATTTCACTAATTGGCTCACCTCTTCAACTAACTCACCTGGTGCAATGTATAGTTAAAATGAAAACTTGGCCCACGATGGAATGAGTTTGAGACCCATGGTCTATCCCTTTAAAAAAAAATTACTTTTACTTTTTAGTACTTAAGTACATTTAAAAGTAGGACTTTTTACTTTTACTCAAGTGTGTTTTTAGCCAGACACTTTGACTTTTACTTGAGTCAGATTTTGAGACAGTACCCATACTTTCACTACACAAGTATAATTTCTGGGTACTTTTTACACCCCTGCTATTATGGACGTACTGTAACCTCTGGATGGTTTTGGAGGGAAGGCCTGCCAGCAGAGAGTTACAGTAGTCAATGCGGAACTGACAAATGCATGGACCAGTTTTTCGGCGTCAGAGTGGGAGGGTGGTGATGGTCTGAGTTTGGAGATGTTCCTCAGGTGGTAGAAGGAGGTTTGACAGACTGTTTTTATGTGTGCATCGAATGACAGTGATGAGTCCAACTTTACACCCAGGCTGGTGACAAGTGAGGAGAGGGGGATGGAGTGATTGTCAATGGTGATATGGGTGATACCGGCCTGTTTGGTTTGATGGACTAACAGGTGAGGATGGCTTCGGTCTTTCTGCCATTGAGCTGCAGGGAGTTACTTACAACTCATCCAACGGCGGATGTCATCAAGGCAACTGGTAGCCCGAGTGAGAGCCAGGTGTGAGTCAGGGGAGGTGAGGAGATATATTGGGGTGTCATCGGCATATGAGTGGAACTCGATGTTGTGGCTTCTGAGTATGTTGCCAAGGGCGAGCATGTATAGATTAAAAAGAGCAGGGGCCCCAGGACTGACCCCTGGGGGACGCCGGAGGTAACACATCTTGTGCTGGAGGTGATCGCCTCGAGGTTCCCCAGCATTACGTATTCCTGCCTCTCCGAGAGGTAGGAGTGGAAGAAGTCGAGAGCCTTCCCTGTAACTCCCACCTCCCGGAGGCGCTGACACAGAGTGTGATGGTCCACCGTGTCAAAAGCGGCACTCAGGTCAAGCAGGATGAGTAAGCTGGGGGAACCGGAGTCAGCCGCCATGAGAAGGTAACTTAGTACCAGGGCAGTCTCTGTGCTGTGGGAGGGTCTGAAGCCAGACTGGAACACCTCATAGAGAGGGTGGGACTGGAGGTGGTCATGCAGCTGTAGGGTGACAACCTTTTCCAGCGCCTTTGCCAGGAAGGGCAGGTTTAACTCACACTCACTAGTTCACTCACTCACTCACTCACTCACTCACTCACTCACTCACTAGTTCACTCACTCACTCACTAGTTCACTCACTCACTCACTCACTCACTCACTCACTCACTCACTAGTTCACTCACTCACTCACTCACTCACTCACTCACTCACTCACTAGTTCACTCACTCACTCACTAGTTCACTCACTCACTCACTCACTCACTCACTCACTCACTCACTCACTCACTAGTTCACTCACTCACTCACTCACTCACTCACTCACTCACTCACTCACTCACTCACTCACTCACTCACTCACTCACTCACTCAGTTGCTCACTCACTCACTAGTTCACTCACTCACTAGTTCACTCACTCACTCACTCACTCACTCACTCACTCACTCACTCACTCACTCACTCACTCACTCACTCACTCACTCACTCACTCACTCACTCACTCACTCACTCACTCACTCAGTTGCTCACTCACTCACTAGTTCACTCACTCACTAGTTCACTCACTCACTCACTCACTCACTCACTCACTCACTAGTTCATTCACTCACTCACTCACTCACTAGTTCACTCACTCACTCACTCACTCACTCACTCACTCACTCACTCACTCACTCACTCACTCACTCACTCACTCACTCACTCGCTTACTCACTCACACACTCACTCACTCACTAGTTCACTCACTCACTCACTAATTTACTCACTCACTCACTCACTCACACACTCAGTTGCTCACTCACTAACTCACTCACTCACTAACTCACTCACTCACTAACTCACTCACACACTAACTCACTCACTCACTAACTCACTCACTCACTCACCAACTCACTCACTCACTCACTCACTCGCTCACTCACTCACTCGCTAGCTCGCTCACTCAATCACTCACTAGTTCACTCACTCACTCACTAATTTACTCAATCACTCACACACTCACTCACTCTAGTTCACTCACTCACACACTCACTCACTCACTCACTCACTCACTCACTAGTTCACTCACTCACTCACTAATTTACTCACTCACACACACACACTCACTCACTCACTCGCTCACTCACTCACTCACTCACTCACTCACTCACTCACTCACTCACTCACTCACTCACTCACTCACTCACTCACTCACTCACTCATTCACTCACTTACTCATTAGTTCACTCACTCATCACTAGTTTACTCACTCACTCATACCCTCACTCACACACTCACTCACTCACTCACGCACTCACTAGTTTACTCACTCACTCACACACTCACTCACTCACTAGTTCACTCACTCACTCACTCACTCACTAGTTCACTCACTCACCCACTCACTCTCACTCACTCACTCACTCACTCACTCACTCACTCACTCACTCACTCACTCACTCACTCACTCACTAACTCACTCACTCACTAACTCACTCACTCACTAACTCACTCACACACTAACTCACTCACTCACTCACTCACTCACTCACTCATTCACTCACTACTCATTAGTTCACTCACTCACTCACTAGTTTACTCACTCACTCATACACTCACTCACACTCACTCACTCACTAGTTTACGCACTCACTAGTTTACTCACTCACTCACTCACTCACTCACTCACTCACTCACTCACTCACTCACTCACTCATGCACTCTTTCTCTCATACACACATACATACAAAAAGACAAGTACACACACCTGACACCCACCACGACCACCACCCACCTCCCACCACACACACAGCATCTACTTCCCTGGCTATAGAGCTCATTGGACGCATACTGTACCGGTACATGCCATCTCTGGCATAGATGTTCAGTATTTAGGTCCAGCCAAAGTGGGTGGGATTTGTTCTAGATAGAAGGATTAACTGCTTACTCTAGAATAGACTGACTCTGACGTTCTTAACAAGCCTTGACAAGATAATCTGACCATCTTCGTTAATTCTCTTCACTAATTAGATTTTCTGGTTTCGGTGCGTTAAAGGTGTTAATATGTTTGGTTAATTAATCACTGTGAAAGAGTGTCATGCAGCCTGCTCTGTGCTGTTCATTCAGAGAGAGAGGGGGGGCGGAGAGAAAGAGAGAGAGAGAGAGAGAGAGAGAGAGAGAGAGAGAGAGAGAGAGAGAGAGAGAGAAGAGAGAGAGAGAGAGAGAGAGAGAGGAGAGAGAGAGAGAGAAGAGAGAGGAAGAGAGGGAGATGAGAGAGGAGGAGAGGGGGAGAAAGAGAGAGGAGAGAATGAGAGAGAGGGAGAAATGAGAGAGAGAGAAGAGAGAGAGAGGAGGAGAGAGAGAGAGAGAGAGAGAGAGAGAGAGAGAGAGAGAGAGAGAGAGAGAGAGAGAGAGAGAGAGAGAGAGAGAGAGAGAGAGAGAGAGAGAATGAGAGAGAGGGAGAGAGAGAGAGAGAGAGAGAGAGGAGAGAGAGAGAGAGAGAGAGAGAGAGAGAGAGAGAGAGAGAGAGAGAGAGAGAGAGAGAGAGGGGGGGGGGGGGGAGATGGCACTCATATTGATGATCCCCGAGGCCTTTTTTAAGCTTATTATTTGCCTCTTCTTCAGGGTCTGTCAGAGGACCGGGCTTCAGTTCCTCCCTTTGATGTTTCCGTCCAGTGAGCAGGACAGGCAGGCAGCCCCTCGGAGAGCAGAACTCTTATTAATGTGAATAATCAACCAACTGGGAAACCGTAGGAGCTCATAGTCGATTTATCCAACATACCAGCCTCACCGTTCATGACATAAACCCCTCTGTGATACCCCGAGGAGAGTCATCGACGTGAAGTCGTGACTTGTGAGGAGCACAGACGTCTTTCACACACACACACACACACACGCACGCACGCACGCACGCACGCACGCACACACACACACACACACACACACACACACACACACACACACACACACACACACACACACACACACACACACACGCACGCACACACGCACACACACACACACACACACACACACACACACACACACACACCGCTCTGAGCCCTGCAGCGCGCGCGAAACGAGCACTTTAGTTTCAAAGTGAACCCTGCTCCTCATAGCTCACATAGTTTGGTATAACGTGCTCCTCTACTCCCGCCGGGCGGAGGTGAATGTGCCCTTTGAGAGACGGAGGAAGAGCAAACATGCACCCGGCAGCCCCCTCGCCTGGGAAAAGAACATCCAAACTGAGTGGTTGTCTTCAGAGAGGGAGCCTGAGCAAACAGCCCAGAGAGGGGCCTGGCGGTGGGCGACTGGGGGGGGGGGGGCTCCGTGGAGCTCGTTAGCATAGCCGGGCGGGCCAGGGGCCAGGGGCCAGGGGCCAGACTGACGGTCCAGGCAGGCGTGTGGGCCTGGCTGACAAATTGTAATGGTACGATTTTTAAGATTAGATTAGATTGTGCAAAGTGCAACAGGAATATACAATGTACAGGTGGTTAAGGGTGTAGTGCTACTCAGATGTATGTACAGAGTTGTATTATATAAATAAAGACAGTATGACTACTACTGGCCAGCAGCGTAACTAGTAAGAGTAGAATATGTACAGATAGATAGATATAGTGGCGGCTGGGTGGCGCAGCGTACATTGCACTCGTCACCAACGCAAGGGACACCGGGTTCGAATCCGGCTGTCGGGGTTTGCCTCCGGCTTGGGCCGGCCGTCATACTAACTCAATTGGCAGAGTCGGCGGGTGGAAGTCGATGGGTGGTAGTCTGGACGTTGTGGACAGCGACTCCTACAGGTCGGTTGGGGGACGCCTGCACAGCAGAGACAGGAAATGGCGGGGGTAGCGTGAGCCTCCCACACGTTACACCTCGCCACTGAGAGTCCGCGCTGGCAGGTGAAAAGATGTGACAGGCTGCCTCCGCATGTATCGGAGGGGGACATGCGATAGTATCTATCAACCCTCCCTACGACCGACCAGTGGGGGGCACATGCGAGCAACGATCAAGACAGGGGAGGGGGGAATTGGCACGACTAAATTGGGATGGGAGAAAAACACAGAAAAGGAGAGCAAAAAGTGGATAAAAAAAAAAATATATATATATATATATATATATATATATACTGTGGTATAAACAGCATTATTGTACATGCTATCATACAGAGCTGTGGGTTATGTGCAGGTGTTCAAGCTAGTATATAGAGGGGTTATATGTAGGTATATTCAGACAAAATATGAAATCTATAAAATAGATATAAATGCTAATATGCGGTATATACAGCACTGTTGTTCACGCTATCATACAGAGTATATGGGTAGACAGGGAGACCATGTCACTAACTCACTCACTTACTTATTCATTCATGTATTTATTTATTTATTTATTTATTTATTTATTTATTTATTTATTTATTTATTTATTTATTTATTTATTTATTTATTTATTTATTTATTTATTTATTTATTTATTTATTTATTTATTTATTTATTTATTCCTCCAGTCATTCTTTCACGCGTAGTCACTGAGCCCACAGGCACGGCACCAGTGGCGAGACCAGTTCAATCTATATCTGCGAGAACGCTTCGCATCTACGTCGACGACGCGTGTCCTTGTTTGCATCGCACGGGGCACAGCGGGATCATTTAAGTGACATCATCACCGATGGGTAATCGGTAGGGATGTCCGATATTATCGGCCTACCGATATTATCGGCCGATATCGGCATTAAAATGTGATATCGGAAAATATCTGTATCGGTTTTCAAAAGAAAAATAATATATATATATATAATTTTTTTTTTACATTTCTATAACCTTTATTTACCCAGGCAAGCAAGTAAGAACAAATTCAGATTTTATTTATTGTCAAAAGTATGCATAATGTTGTGTTAATTCCACAACAAGAGATATGTAATGTTAATTACCTGAAATTATTCCATTTTTTGGGGGGGGGAATCCCTGCATATATCGGTATCGGTTGATATCGGTTGATATCGGTATCGGAAATTAAGAGTTGGACAATATCGCTATATCGGTATCGGTAAAAAAGCCAATATCGAGCATCCCTAGTAATCGGTCCTCCTGAGACGAGCACTTATAGACAAATGAGTCACGTCTGGTCCAGTCGGCTCTCAAATCGACTGACGCTGTGCAGCCCGGTGACCTCGGTTTGAATAAAGTTCACTGAGAAGATATTTGCCTCAGGCTCATCCGCCGTCATGTAATACCATGTTTGCACTACACTACACTTTCACTACGGGTGAGGAGCCGCAATTTATTTCGAGGGGCCTGTTTCTCGGTGAGTCCGGGTAGAGAGGCGTGGGGTAGAGAGGCTAAACACTCTCATTTGGATCTCAGGTGGGAGCGGTTTAAGGACGCGTTGTTTTACAAGAGAGGTCTCTATGTGGGCTGCTGCAAACATCAATGTCGATGAATCATAGTTTAACCAAGTAGATCATGTTATCAATCGTGAGGAGCCTATGATTTGCCAGATTTCAGCCTCCTCTGTGGCCGAAAACCTGTGGACAATAGAGGGTTACACAGTACATTTCGCAGAGTAAATTTTACTCAAACTGAGTCCATTTGAGCCCAAGTGAGTAAAATGTACTCAGTTTGAGTTAAATTTACTCAGCGAAATGTATTTACATTACATTACATTTACATTGACATTGACATTGACATTTACATTACATTACATTACATTAAATTACATTTACATTTACATTTACATTACATTACATTACATTACATTTACTTAACTTTTACATTTACTTTACAAATACATTTACATTAACATTTACATTACATTACATTACATTACATTACATTACATTCACATTTACATTTTGTCATTTAGCTGACGCTTTTATCCAAAGCGACTTATAAGTTCTGTACGAGTCAGTAGGAAGGGTACAGCTCTTTCAGCTGAGTAACAATCTTCATCAAACAGTGTTGAAACTTTAGTGCTACAGTCTTCAGTGCATAGTAGTAGAGACATAGTATAGTAGATAGTAATATAATGTACAGTAGGCAAGGAAGATTATTTAGTGGAAGAGTGGATGATAGTAGAAGACAGTAAGAAGGTTAGGTGTTTTTTTGGGGGGGGGGGGGTTGGGTTTGTGGACCGACCGACCAACCAACACAGCGAACTGTAGAGACCAGTTTAGAGGTTTCAGTGATTTGTGTGAAGCAGCGGTGTGGGTCCCATGTGTGAGTGAATGGGGGGCGGGGGTTCAGGGACTTGTTTATCCAGTGTCCCCCAAGTCGTGACTGCTACTCAGAGAGCCAGGATCAGAGCTGGGAGATCAGGGCTTTGAGTGTTTAGCCTGTGGATTAGCTATTGTACCCCGCTCCCCCCGTACACCAAGCCCCATGGTAGACGTCCAAAACCCAGGGAAATCCTGAGACTGGATTTATAAAGTAGCTGTAGTTAGGCGTTGGGTTGCTGATCTTGGATCTCGTTCTTAAAGGGTAAATTCACAACTTCGGAGCCCTGGTCCTATATTATTGCCTATACTTACAGATGATGTTGTCCATCAGTGGAGTCCTCCCATTCCACGCTGTTAGACTGAACACCAGCGGCTCCGCTTGGTTGGCCACAAATTAATGCAAAGTCAACGGGCACAAGCTCCAGTCGGTCTGTACGCTGAGTGAAACTAACCGAATCCTACTCCACTGTGCACACAAAATAGAGTTCAGTTAGTGTTGTACAGACAGGAGCTTGTCCCCTTTGACCTTGCGTTAGTTTGTGGCAGACCGAGCAATCCTGCGGGTATCCAGTGTCGAAACACGGCATGGGTCGTGCTGAGAACGGACTCTGTTGATTGACAACATCATTGGTAAAAAGGAAACAGGGCGAGGGCCAAGCATAATTTATGCCCATAGAATTCCTTTTGATTAAATTTCTGCTGCAAAGTTGTTCCACCCCAAAGAGAAATAGCTTGGAAGGTCGTGCAGTACTAATGTAAGATGAGAGCACAGTAGGGGTGGTGGGGTGGGGGGCATTTTTCAACGGCTATTGCTATAGATATTTTACAACGGCTACCGTTATAGATATTATATTACGGCTACCGTTCTAGATATTTTACAATGGCTACCGTTATATGTTTTACAAGGACCACCACTGTACTGTCCTATGGCTTTGCTGGCTGACCGGTGAGCCCACATCAGAGTTCTCACTCTTATAGGGGCTTTGAGAATACAGCCACAGGTCTAGACGCGCCGACACCCTCCAGGGCTACTGTGTAGCTCTCTCTCTCTGCCTCCACGACGCCACATCGCTGCCCTGCCGAGGTGACCGCCTGGGCGCTGAGGGCAAACAGATGGCCAACAAACAGCCCAGGCGAGATATCCTCGACCAGGCAGCAGCGACACTCTGAGCTGCCAACAAAGAGCTCTCCAATCCCCGGGACCAGGGAGGGAAACAATGGGGAATACAGGGTGAGTCACTCCCTCATTCACTCAACAGCTGGCCGGGACCCAACTGGGACCGGTGTCCCCCCCCCCCTCCCCTCACACCCTAACACACACACAAACACATAGAATCTCCTCACACAAGGAGGAGGCTCACAGGGGCACTAGCAAACGGTCAGAAATGGCACCAAAAAGCCTAAAGCGCTGAGGAAAGCCTGCGAGCGGCCGGCTCTTGTCGTGTCCTTGCAGTGTCTGAATATTATTATATTAATATTATTATAATAAGGTCCTGAGAGCCGGAGGGACGGATTTGGCAAAGATTGAACAGGCTCCTTTAATCGCATGTTGAATGAGATCGGAGCAGAAACCCTCGCATGTACAGTAGTGCGTGCTCACTCACTCGCCGCTGTAATTCATTCACGTTTTGATAATTATTACTCTTGGGTAAAGGAAGCCGCTGCTAACAGAGTGTGTTACTGTGAGGATTTCATTTCAAATGTGCCTGCGTTGCAACCCTAAACCACTGCTATTAAATATGCCAACGTTTATTTTTTTTATAAGGTATAGATATGTTAGCCAAATGGAACGGACCGTCCCACTTTGACTGACGCATTTTATAAAGGGCCTGTTAAGTGGCACTCTGTCTAACGTGTCTTCCTGTGTGTCCGTCTGTCTGTCCGTCCGTCCGCCCGTCGGTCTGTTCGTTTGTTCGTCTGTCTGTCTGTCCGTCTCGCAAAGTAGCCAGACAAAGTAGCTTGACTGGGCCCAGTTAAAGTTAATAGCCCTCCACGTACGCAGGGGCCTAGGCAGGCCAGTACCCATAAAAACCAGCAAATTATATCACAGAGGGGGAAAAAAGGCACCAAGGAACCATTTCATTCTTGGTTTAACATTCCTCTGCCTTGGGTAAGGACTCTTGCGTCACGCCAATTAGATTAAATCTTTTAAGATCGCCACTGTAAAATGCAACGTAGTTGTGGGCTTGAAAATGGATATTACGGTCATTCTCACCAGAGATCAAGCCATTGTCAAGGCCTGTCACCCATATGTTTTAGAGGGTGATAAGTGCCTCTTAACCTCTTTGGTGCATGGAGGCTGTGGTAAAGACCCTGTCCCCTTAGTCTCTGTGGTGAATGGAGACCCTGTCCCCTTAGCCTCTGTGGTGCATTAAGACTCTGTCCTCTTAGCCTCTGTGGTGCATTAAGACTCTGTCCTCTTAGCCTCTGTGGTGCATTAAGACTCTGTCCCCTTAGTCTCTGTGGTGCATTAAGACTCTGTCCTCTTAGCCTCTGTGGTGCATTAAGACTCTGTCCTCTTAGCCTCTGTGGTGCATTAAGACTCTGTCCTCTTAGCCTCTGTGGTGCATTAAGACTCTGTCCGCTTAGCCTCTGTGGTGCATTAAGACTCTGTCCCCTTAGTCTCTGTGGTGCATTAAGACTCTGTCCTCTTAGCCTCTGTGTTGCATTAAGACTCTGTCCTCTTAGTCTCTGTGTTGCATTAAGACTCTGTCCTCTTAGCCTCTGTGGTGCATTAAGACTCTGTCCTCTTAGTCTCTGTGTTGCATTAAGACTCTGTCCTCTTAGTCTCTGTGTTGCATTAAGACTCTGTCCTCTTAGCCTCTGTGGTGCATTAAGACTCTGTCCTCTTAGTCTCTGTGTTGCATTAAGACTCTGTCCTCTTAGTCTCTGTGTTGCATTAAGACTCTGTCCTCTTAGTCTCTGTGGTGCATTAAGACTCTGTCCTCTTAGCCTCTGTGGTGCATTAAGACTCTGTCCTCTTAGTCTCTGTGATCAATGATAGCACAGCTCCTGTCCTATTAGCACTCTGTAGTGCATGATAGCTGTGGCTGGCGTGTTATTCCACAAAAGAAACAATGTAAAAAAAGGCAATCATAATGGCACACAGTTCAGCCTAGTATGTATGTGTGTCTGTGTGTCTGTGTGTCTGTGTGTCTGTGTGTCTGTGTGTTTGTGTGTCTGTGTGTCTGTGTGTCTGTGTGTCTGTGTGTCTGTGTGTCTGTGTGTCTGTGTGTCTGTGTGTGTAACAGAGGTTCTATGGTACGGACTGGGTCTTTACTCTGGGTGCTTGTCACTTCTCACCCCAAACAAAATACCTGGGCACTGCTTCTGTCAAGTACTGTAAATATTTAGGGTCACCTGTCGCACGATGGAAAATCAAAGCCCTGACTGACTTTAATGCGTGTGTGTGTGTGTGTGTGTGTGTGTGTGTGTGTGTGTGTGTGTGTGTGTGTGTGTGTGTGTGTGTGTGTGTGTGTGTGTGTGTGTGTGTGTGTGTGTGTGTGTGTGTGTGTGTGTGTGTGTGTGTGTGTGTGTGTGTGTATGTATGTATGCGTGTGTGCGTGTGCATGTCCGCACATGTGTCTGTGTCTCCGTGTGAAAAAGAGTGTGAAGGAGAAATTGAGTGTGTGTGTGTGTGTGTGTGTGTACATGTATATGTACATGCGTTTGTGTGCATATCAATACACGGAAAATACACATTTGCATTTCCTATTTTTCACGGCTGCCAGTTGAAGACGGAGGCCAATGTTCTGTCTGCTTGTGTCTGTTTGTACTAGATGTACTGTATGTACTGTTTGTACTGTATGTAATGTATGTACTGCTTGTACTGTATGCACTGTTTGTATTGTATGTACTGTTTGTATTGTATGTGCTGTGTGTATTGTTTGTATTGTATGTAATGTATGTACTGTATGTACTGTATGCACTGTTGTACTGTGTGTACTGTATGTACTGTATGTACTGTATGTAATGTTTGTATTGTATGTACTGTATGCACTGTTTGTACTGTTTGTACTGTTTGTACTTTATGTACTGTAGTATGTACTGTGTGTACTGTATGTACTTTATGTACTGTATATAGTATGTACTGTATGTACTGTTTGTATTGTATGTACTGTATGTAGTATGTACTGTTTGTACTGTATGTACTGTATGCACTGTTGTATTGTATGTACTGTATGTAGTATGTACTGTTTGTACTGTATGTACTGTTTGTATTGTATGTTCTATATGTTCTGTATGTACTGTTTGTACTGTATGTACTGTTTGTATTGTATGTACTATATGTTCTGTATGTACTGTATGTTCTGTATGTACTGTATGTTCTGTATGTACTGTATGTGGAAACACAGATTGACTTCTTCTTCATGTTTGACTTGTGTTAAATAAACTCCCTGCAGCTCCTCGTGTGGCGGCAGCCGCCATGACAGGAGGCAGAGAAATGGTTATCTGTCGGCTGGTGAGGCCTTGGCATCCAGGGGCACATTAATCACTTCCCCTGAAAAGGCTCTCCGCCTTTTACATAAACAACACTGGCTCCAGAGACACGGTGCCTCACAGGACTACAGGACTGTAGGACACACACACACACACACACACATGCACACACACACACACACACACACACACACATGCACATGCACACACATTCACACACGCACCACACACACACAGATACATGCACACACACACACACACACACGCACACACATGCACACGCACACACACACACACACACATGCACATGCACACACATTCACACATGCACATGCACACACACGCACACATTCACACATGCACCACACACACACACACACACACACACACACACTTATGCATGCACACGCACACACGCCCATGCGCGCACACACACACACACACACACACACACACACTAACACACAGACAAATGTACATGCACACACCTATACACACACAAATAAACAAACACACACACTGACAGACACACGTGCCCGCACACACATACCATATATACACTAACACACACACACACACACACACACACACTTGCACGTACATACACATACACACACTGTATATACACTAACACACACACCTTCACACACACAGACACACCTTCACACACACACACATACACACACACACACACCGTATATACACTAACACACACACCTTCACACACACACACACACACAGACACACACACACACACCATATATACACACACACACCAGCACACACACACAGACACACACACACACACACACACACACCATATATACACACACACACCAGCACACACACACACAGACACACACACATACACACACACAGACACACACATACACACACTAACACACACACACCAGCACACGGCTCCTCTGACTAACCCTTCACTGTGTTTCTCTCCTACGTCTCTCCTCTCTTTCAATCTTCTCACTTTCAAAATACAAGACATACTGTGTTATTAGGGAATGTGGGGGAGTGGGGAGGGGGGGGGGGGGGGGCAACACTGGCCACATTTACCAGCCCCTTGAAAAGAGCCTCAGAGACCCCGAGCGCCAAAAGGAAAACTTGTCTGAGACACGGGGGATAAATATAACATTGTGTGTGTGGCCACATATGCAGGAGTATGGACCAGCAAGCCCTCCCCTACACAGGGACTTCAGTCATGAAGCACAGAATAAAATATATAGCTTTGCCCTCACAGAATCTCAGAGACGCGTTGTCTCGGACAACTCATAACGCTATCATCACCCGCTAGTTTTACAAGAAGTTCTGTTTTTTTCTTTAAGAAAACGTTTTTAGTCTTCTGGTTTTGATGCGTGTTACAGTAAAGTGAATAAATAGCCGTGTTTGTGCACCTTTAGTATAGATAACTGTATTCATCACAGCCCAGGAGAGAGAGATCCTGTGTGTTCTCTACCGGGAACCACACCACACTACACTACACCACACCACACTACACCACACCACACTACACTATACCACACTATACCACACCACACTATACCACTCCACACTACACTATACCACACCACACCACACCACAACACAACACAACACAACACACCACACCACAACACAACACACTACACTACACTACACCACACTACACTATACCACAACACAACAAAACACAACACACCATGACACAACACACCACACCACACTACACTATACCATAACACAACATACCACAACACACCACACTACACTACACCACAAGTTCCACAACACAACACAACACAACACACCACACCACACTACACCACACTATACCACACCACACCACAACATACCACAACACACTATACCACTACACAACACACCACTACATAATACCACACCACACCACACTACACTACACCACACTACACTATACCACAACACAACATACCACACCACACTACACTACACCACACCACACCACACCACACCACACTACAACACAACACAACACACTACACTATACTACACTATACCACACCACACCACACCACACCACATCCTGGTACCTCACCCTGGCCTGACCCAAGGAGGCTGAAAGGACATAGCTGTCATACCCTGTGAGAAATTGTGGTATAACACGTGCATTTGTCTGCATTACCATTCATTTGATTTGGCGCCCAAACAGGATTGATTTGAGCATGTGCTGTACCCCCCCCCCCCCCCAGAGTCTCCAATATATTAGCCTTGGTCTGACCTCACGAGGCCCATTCAGACTCCAGAAAGGGAGTGTTTCATGCAGAGAGAAAGAATGTTTGTCACTTCTTTTTAGGCTGCTAAGATAAGTTGTTTTTTATTGTGTGCTGCACACCGACTTGTATGAATTGTTGGCCTCTCGCGGACAAAGACCACATCCATTGTTTTCGCTCGGGGGGGGGGGGGGGGGGGTCACTCCATTCTTGAGCCGCGTCCATTTATTTTATTGATTGGACAAATGTGTGATGTTGTGTGTAGAGTAGACCATGTAAATTCACACATACAGAGAAAAACTACATGGGCAGTTGAACCAAGAGAGTTTTCTCTGGTCAATTATACACTTACAGCCTCAGGCTGAACTCAACACAACAAGACCTCTTTGAACTGGAGTGTCATGGAGGCTCGGTGGGCAAAGAGACATGTGTTGTTCATGCAATAATGTGGATCTTACCCACAACCTATGTTACAGTCTTCTTTGCGACTCAATTCAATTAAATCTAACGAAGCAGAAAACAAGAGCCAAGACATCATCTTGGAAAAGAACCTTTGAATCATTAATAATTAGTAAAGTTGCTGCCCTGTACGGTTGCCAAGACATATTCTCTTCTGAGACGCAGAGATCTGAGAAAGCATAATGAGGAAAAAACTACAATATAAAACGTTAACCTCCTAATCCTCATCTGCTGGAGTTTGTGTGGGATGGGGATGGTTTTTTTGCCGGTCTTTGAGCTGATGCACACATACTGTAATTAGTCTCACATAATAAATACATCTTTGCGTTGACAAAGTTTGCTGGGAACTGTGATGCATTGGTTGAAGAAGTCCTGTGGTGTGGCTCCAGCCTTGGCAGGGGAAGAGAGTGACTGAAGAGTCATTGATGGGAACAACAACAACAACAACAACAACAACAACAACAACAACAACAACAACAACAACAACAACAACAACAACAACAACAACAACAACAACAACAACAACATTGTATATTTCACTCTATAGATGGTTTCAAGGGAATTAGAGATGTTTCAGAAAGGAGGCCAAACCAACTAGTTCAGGACTAGAACAGACGCAGGTTTCATTCACCCAGAGGCAGATTTTGAGGTCAATGTTATGAATGAATAAATGATCATTGCATTTATATAATGCTTTTCTCGACACTCAAAGCGATTTACAATGTAGGGTGGAAATTGCCTCCTTCACCACCACTGTCTAGCACCCAACCTTGGGCTACGCAGGCTCAATGGCTGCCATACACTGGCACCAGGCACACATCACACTACACAATGGCTGAAAGGCTCAAGAGACAAGGATAGATATCATCCAATTCAGGGGAAGGGATGCTTAGGTGGCCTTGATGTCAGAGGCCTGATTGGGAATTTTTTACCATGAACGTCGAGGATCGCCTTTGTGACGCCTTGGGTTCTTTAACGACCAAATTCAGTCGGGAGCTCAGTTTATCGTCTCATCCGAAGGATGAATATTAGACTTTCTCTGTTGAAGGTGTTTTGAAAATCTCTGACATTTGACTTGAGGTTTCTTTCTTACTTGTAGATCCAAAGGGAAAAACTGTTTGTTTGAGACTTGTCCATCACTGCCCACTTAGGAGACAGGAACGGTTCCATTTTCATTCCACTGGCACTGCTTGAAATGCATCCTCTTCCTTGTATTCAGTGTCTTTGGTGGAATGTTTCATGTGTTGAAAAGAGCTTGTCCTTGTTTGCTAATATCAATGGCTGACAGAAAATCAAATGTATTCCATTCTAGAATTCATACATATTCACACGGCGGCTATTTCACTCTTATGTCATGCTCAGATTGAGATTCACAGGGTTAACAGGGTGGAATGGAACCCAATCTGAGCATGACATAAGAGCAAAATGGCCCCTGTCTGAATATGATCATTGCTGGCTTATGTTTGTTTTTGTTGTCAGTCCATAACGGTACATTTTAAACTGTGAACCCAAATACACACCAAGCTAGTGGTCCGTATCTGCTTCCATTCATTTGTGCTAAGCTACAGTAGGCTAGCTTGCAGCCAGATAGAACACACAGAGAGGAAAGTGGTATCTATCTTCTTGTCTGACTCTGGAGAAGACGGTAAGCACATTGCCCATGATGTTGGCGTGTTCCTTTAAATATTCTTTTGATTGATTGAAAATTGTATTAACAGATTGCAGAATGGGTACAATACAGTACAGCTCAATACACACAATTGTTAAGGGGATGCAGACCAGAGAAAGACTTTCGTCTTGTTTACATCAGGGTCCCCCATTTTCAATTCATCCTAAATGTACAGAATCAATACAGTATATTACAATATGTGATTCAAAGTTGTAGCAGCATGAGACACACACAGGGGTTTTTAGAATTACATTTAGACAGTCGTTTGGTTATCTGGTTAATCCTGCTTCTTGAAGTACCTCCTTAATCAGAAAATCCTGTCTGATCAAAGTGATTAGTGAGCACGTACATTACATCACCGCCGTGACTGGTTACCCTAACAATGACTCTTCCACATCTATCATATTTTCTGTTATCTCGGCTCTTTGATTGCTTTTAAATGCAGCACATATGGTACTAGGTCACAGGATTACTTAGCTTTAGATGTAAAACTGAGCATGGCAAAACATTTACATTTACAGAACCGGTTTTAGATATTATACTCTGTACAAATTGGAATGAACTACAGAAAACCTTGAAGTTAGAACATTTTGTTAGAAGTTTTTAAAGTTTTGAACTCTGATATGTCAGATGTTGCTTGTATGTTGCTGAATCTTTGTCTGAATTGTACTTGTTGTCCAATGTGTTTTTTTATGTGTTTTTAGGGGTGACAGTGGATCGGGAGGTAGAGCAGTCGTCTGGCAATCCGGAGGTTCCCGGTTCGATTCCCGCTCCTCCCGGGCAGCATGTCGATGTGTCCTTGAGCAAGACACTTAACCCCTAATTGCTCCCGATGAGCAGGTTGGCACCTTGCATGGTTGCCTCCGCCGTCGGTGTGTGAATGTGTGAGTGAATGGGTAAAATGTGAGTAACAAATTGTAAAGCGCTTTGGATAAAAGCGCTATATAAAAAAGCTGCCATTTACCATTTACCATATGAGACGATATGTGTTGTTAGATATGGCTTAGTTTAGTCTATAACTGTCTATACTGCAGGTGGAGAGACAGGAGAGAGTGAAACCTATTAGAGTCACTCTTATTCTCTCATTGGGCTATATTCTACTGAATCTATAGCAGTGGTGGAAAGTAAGTATTTTTACTCAAGTACTTAACTCACTGAGGTCGGAGCCCCCGTGCACGGGAGAAGAAAAGGCTCGAAACAGTGTGAAAACATCCTCATCATAGCTGTCAACATTGGGATTTGAAAAAACGGGAGATCCCCCCCCCCCCCCCCCCCCCCCTCCCAATGTAGTCTCCTCCCCCTCGTATGTATATATTTTCTGTTAGGATCTGTTTAACAGTACTGTATATTAGCATTTCATGGATGTCACAAATGTAACAGTACTGTATATCATGATATATATCTGTATATTGTGTCTGTCATAAATTGAAAATGGGGGACCCTGATGTAAACAAGACGAAAGTCTTTCTCTGGTCTGCATTCCCTTAACAATCGTGTGTATTGAGCCGTACTGTATTGTACCCATTCTACAATCTGTTCATAAAGTTTTCAATCAATCAATCAATAATAGGCAAGGGTACACAGTGAATCCTAAATCTCCACTAGGCAACCACTTATCAGTCCAACAAGGACTGGGTGAACTACTAGTTGCTACATTAAATTAATCAGATACCTGGTTGAAAGTGAAATGCTGTGAACATCCCTGCATTAAATGAATGGAAGCGTAAGACAAATTCAGTATAAATTCACTTTATGTAGTAGTATAGCATTAACATGTTCATATTTATTGAAATATTTTACAATTCATACATAAATGTTACAATGAATTGAAAATGGGGGACCGTGATGTAAACAAGAAGTCCTTCTCTGGTCTGCATCCCCTTAACAATTGTGTGTATTGAGCTGTACTGTATTGTACCCATTCTGCAATCTGTTAATAAAGTTTTCAATCAATCAATGTATTACCATAGTGTCTTTATACCTTCATCACTGTACATATTAATACTACAACTCAAGAAGAATCAAGCGGTTTATTTGTCACATACATACCAGGGCATACAGTGAAATGTGGGTCATGCCCGCATTGATTGTGCAAAATACAATAATAAAAATAGGCATAGAAAAAAAGAAAATAGGTAAGACACAAGATATGCATGATAAAAAAAAGACATGCTAAGTTAGTCTAGGAACTTCGTCGCCACCTCCAGATTGGCCTCATCGTAAATTCTTGCAAGAATGATGAATTCTTTGTCGTTTTTTCTGTTGTTCGAT
The DNA here is from genome assembly GCF_963971535.1 of Notolepis coatsorum. Lineage (NCBI taxonomy): Eukaryota > Metazoa > Chordata > Actinopteri > Aulopiformes > Paralepididae > Notolepis > Notolepis coatsorum. The sequence continues at coordinate 18,135,066 of NC_140167.1, read as the reverse complement.
TCGGCGCACAACAATGAAAAAGGCTGAGCTTTACTGTAACGTTGTCATCAAACTCCACAGCTATGGCACCTGTTGAGCAAAAAGATCAGTGATTAGATTTGATTGTCCTCTATATTTGAAAAACAGTCTATCTATAGATCCTTTTCACAGCAGCCATTTAACAGAAAGCAGGGTAAACCTAGGCTAGTATATTGTCTATTCATTAGTAATGTTAGCTGCTAGCTAGTCTGTGGCTAGCATTAACAAAGCCATCTTACCTCTGAGCAATGACAGAGTCAGGGAACATGTCTGCTACGCTCCGGTTGAAATCGTCACAAAAACTGAAGGCCACGTTGGCTTTTGCACAAAACTACAGCTTTGGTGACTTGATCAGCCTCTGAAGTGTTTCTCGTCACGAACGTAGTCATAACGCCGGGCATGTTTCAGAGCCTCTTCCGTCTTCTTCTTCGGGTCGCAACCTTCTTCCGGTCTGCTTCCTGTGCTAACGTTCTAATCTACACTGCTGCCACCTGTCGTCACGGAGGGGAATTGCAGCCATTTTGTAAAAAAAATTGAAAAATACGGGAAAATATTTAACGGGAGGAAGGCGGGAAAGAAGGGTGAAATACGGGAGAATCCCGGGAAAGACGGGAGGGTTGACAGGTATGATACTCATCTCGGCAGAGAGGATTTTTCATAAATGCCGAAAATGTTGCGCAATTCAGAATTAGAAAATTGATATTCGCAATTTCTAGTGCTTTGAAATGTATCTGTTTCCTTATTTGCTAAATGTAATACGACTTGTAAATGGGTTAATATATGTCCGGCTGTATAATTTCTCTTGCTCGCTAAAGAACTACACTTGAGTCGTAGGGGAGGGGCTGAGTACTTTCACTCTTGCGCGTGCACGTGCGCGCGTGCATGTGTGTGTGTGTGTGTGTGTCACATCCACCAAAATCCTCAACAAACTACAATACGTCCAAAACTCTGCTGCTCCCATGCTCACCTCCACCCACCGCTCCGACCACATCACCCCCATCCTCCACGATCTCCACTGGCTCCCCATCATATACAGGATTCAGTTAAAAATTCTACTCATCACCTTCAAAGCCTCCAACAACCTGGCCCCCTCCTACCTCTCTGACCTCCTTCCTCACCACACGTCTACCCACTGCCTCAGGTCCGCAGATGCTAACCTCCTCCAACCCATCAGGACTAAGCTCCGGACCTGGGGCGACAGGGCCTTCGCTGCAGCTGCCCCCAGCCTCTGGAACGCCCTGCCCAACCATATCCGTCATGCAGACACCCTCTCATCATTTAAAAAAATAAACTAAAAACCCACCTTTTTACCCTTGCCTTCAAGCCTTGAACTCCTTCCTCTCTCACCTTTTATTTAATTGTTTTATTTTCATTTTTTTCTACTAAAACTGTTGTTTTAGTAGATTGTTCTATTGTTTATTTAGCTCTGTAAAGTGTCTTTGAGCATTCGGAAAAGCGCTATACAAAATTGATGTATTATTATTTATTATTATTATGATGTCACGAATAATGCAAGACTTTTATTTACATTTTTTGTATTCGCTAAATGTACAATTTTGTCCAATGCATGCAAGGTGCCTGCAAAAGACACAAGTATATTTACATAGATATATATAGGTGTTTTTATAAATTTCAAACTGCATATATTTATGAAATTTTGGCCATCGACATGCAACGACAGGATGTGATTGTCATTATCAATCGTCCCATCGCTGGTGGTTGGATTATGAATAGCGGTACTTAATAATGTAAATTCCCCCTCCCTCCCTCCCCCTCCCCGATAAAGGTGCAGCCGACGTGGGGGGGGGGGGGGGGGGGGGGGGGGATTTATGAATGGCTTTGTTGAGGTTGCTGGTAAATAATAATAATAATAAATGGCCTGCCCTAATGACATGGATAATATAGCTGTTTCATTACATTTCATTCTGTCAAGGAGCAATCCCCAAACGCCTCATTATGATTGTGTCTCTAAACAGCTTGGTCTACTGGGGATAAAGCTTAGCCTATGTGCTGCTGTGCTTGTCGCAGATTCCACCCGAAGTTGAAATTAAGATTTGTAACAATTTTGTGTTTCAAGCTACTTGTACTTTACGTGAGTATTTTAATTTAGGAACTTTATTCTTTACGCCACTACATTTCAAAGGAAATATTGTACTTTCTACTTCATTACATTTATCTGGATCAATCAGCTACTAGTTACTTTGAAGAAAACATAGAAAACATGGGAAATATATGAAGATGATATACTTTCACATTTGAAGCCTGTCAACTTCAAGAGGACGTAATCAGAGCAGCATGACAGGACCACATACCACTTTAACAAAACCGTTAGAGGTCAATGGATAGAGGGTTGAATGCTCCCAAGCACTGGAATACACAAACATCATGCAGAATGCATTCTTTTACTTTAGATAAGTACATTCAATAGCATATACTTCTCTACTTTTACTTAAGTAGAATTTGAATGGAGGACTTTTACTTTTACCAGAGTACTAATTTATCTGAGTATTTCTACTTTTACCGGAGGGACACGTGATGCAAGCTTGTCCTCACTGCAGCCGACCAGTGGGAGGCATAGTCTAGCAACGTTCGAGACAGGGGAGGGGAGAATTGAAGGGAGAATTGGCGAGGCGAAATTGGGATGGGAGACAAATTTAAAAATAAGGAGAAAAAGTGGATAAAAAAAGAAATGTGTTCTTCCAGGACCCGCGCAGGGGACCCAGACCCCTCGTTGAGAACCACTTCTGTATCACAGTCAGTGGTCTATCTATTATTTGTTGCTGTTCCTCTGCTTCTATCAGGAAAACAGAGCGTTTGTCATTTCCCGGAATGATTAGGGCTGTGCTACACCGAGAAGTGGCAACCATCTGGAGGAGAATCACAGAGCAGGAGATGAAGGAGGAAGGGCTGTCATGGCAACAGCTGGATCGGAGGGCACGAGACCGGCCTGTGTTCCTTAGGGAATATAAAGGCCTAAGTAAAGGGGACTTTGTTTTATCATTTGTGTCGTTCGCATGAAAAGAGCATGAAGAGAACAATATAAGTATAGTTTTTTGGAGTGTGGACATCAGTGATTGTTTTTATAGATATTCTTGGTCAACACACCTGCTCAGAGCCCAGTGGTACAGACAAGACAAGCTACAGAGGCGTATCTACACACCAGGATTATCAGTCAGATAAAATAGATACTTGTATAGGATATCAGTCCAATAGCAGGCTAAAATAGATGCTAGTATATGGTGGCACAGTGGTGTAGTGGTTAACAATGTCGCCTCACAGCTAGAAGCTCCTGGGTTCGATTCCAGCTTGGGGACCAGGTACCCAGGTGGGGTATCTCCCGGGCCTCTCTGTGTGGAGTTTGCATGTTCTCCACGTGCTCGCAAGGGTTTCCCCTCCAAATAAGATAAACCCAATGGAAAAACATGCAGAACAGGTCGCTAATGCTGTCGCGTCCCTGCTGAAGACAGACAGGAGCACTTGGATTGGTCCCCGGGGTGCGGCCCACACCGCAGAACATGTCTGGTCCAGATAGACGTTTCATTGGCTACTCAATGCATGTGTGTGTGTGTTCCTGTGTGTCGCCCATCTTGCATGTGTGTGTTAATCTGCATGACAATTACAGACTTCTTATAGGATATCGGTCCGATACCAGGATATAATAGATACTAGTATAGGATATCGGTCCAATACCAGGCTAAAATAGATACTAGTATAGGATATCGGTCCAATACCAGGATAAAACAGATACTAGTATAGGATATTGGTCCAATACCAGGCTAAAATAGGGTTGGAGAATTTCCCTAATATAAAATCCAATACCAAGAAGAACTTGTAACATGCGAGAAATCAAAGCTAAGTGACTTGATTTGCTGCACACATACAGTATAAGCACGTTAGATCTCTGTAATAGAGAGAAACGTATTATATATCTCAACCATTCGTCCAATGACTGCAAACCGATGGTCTAAGCCTATTCCGGTTCAGCGAGGATCGGATCAGTACTCTGAGGGCTAGATCCACAAAGAATGGATTGCACGGAGCAAGTTTGCACCCTTACTTACAATTCATTATGAAATGAAAATGGGGGGACCCTGATGTAAACAAGACGAAAGTCTTTCTCTGGTCTGCATCCCCTTAACAATTGTGTGTATTGCGGTCAGGTGGCGTAGCGGAGATTGTGCTCGTCACCAATGCAAGAGGCTGCGTCTCGACTCCCAGAGAGTCAGCATTGCCTTGGCTTGGGCTGATCGCTATACTAACTCGTTTGGCTGAGTTAGGGGGAGGGAAGCCGTGGGTGGGTCCTGGGCGTTGTGGACAGCGACCCCTACAGTTCGGTCGGGGCGCCTGCACAGCGAGGGTAGGACCTGGAGAAAGGTAGTGTGACCTTCCACACGTTACACTCTCCCGGTGAGAATCTGCGCTGCCAGGCTGGCTGCCGGCTGGCTGCACATGCGTCGGAGGAAAGCATGTGACAGTCTCCGGCCTCCCGGACCAACAGTAGGGGGGGGGGGGGGTGCGCAACAACCAGGAAGGGGGGTTGGGAATTGGCATAACGACTAACAGTGGGATGGAGAAAAATTGGAAAAAGGAGGGGGAAAAGATAATATATAAAAGAAATAAAATAAAAACAATTGTGTGTATTGAGCCATACTGTATTGTACCCATTCTGCAATCTGTTAATACAATTTTCATTCAATCAATCACCGTGCAGATTGATTGATTGAATGAAAGTTTTCCATTCTTTGTGGATCTAGCCCTCGAGTCGGGCCGATACCGAACCTTTAGCGCTGGGAGTCGGTATCGGCGGCAGATGAGGCGGCATCAGTCACGTCCCCGGTATCTACTATACTACTTTCCCCCCGGACACAGCAGACACAGTAGACACAGTAGACACAGTAGACACAGTAGACACGGTCTCTCAGCCCGCAGCGCGGCCTCCGTGGAGGCTAAAGTTAGAGTGTCTTTCTTTCTGTCCGCTCTGCAGCAGAGGTCTCTCTCACTCTCTCTCTCTAAGTTTTACTCTCCTCTGGAAGCGCGCTATATAATTTTCTCTACGCCAACTCAGTCTCTATTTCTTTTCCAACCACTAATTAATTATAATTCAGCACAGTTTGATGCAGTCAGGCCAAAGGAATGCCGGAGCCTGCAAGACGAGTTTGGGGAGGAGGAGGAGGAGGAGGAGGAGGAGGGAGGAGGAGAGGAGGAGGAGGAGGAGGAGAGGAGGAGGAGGAGAAGAGGAGGAGGAGGAGGAGGAGGAGGCTGAGGGAGGGGCTCCTCAGAGAGCTTGTGGTTTCGCTTTTAGCTCATAGGCCCGGCCCGTCAAAGGGAATCAGGCGCGTCTGCGACCATAGTCTCGGAGGCAAATGCAACAAGC
>NC_140167.1:18126898-18129474 GCF_963971535.1 Notolepis coatsorum | reverse complement strand
AAATAGCTTGGGAAGGTCGTGCAGTACTAATGTAAGATGAGAGCACAGTAGGGGTGGTGGGGTGGGGGGCATTTTTTCAACGGCTATTGCTATAGATATTTACAACGGCTACCGTTACTAGATATTATATTACGGCTACCGTTCTAGATATTTTACAATGGCTACCGTTATATGTTTTACAAGGACCACCACTGTACTGTCCTATGGCATTGCTGGCTGACCGGTGAGCCCACATCAGAGTTCTCACTCTTATAGGGGCTTTGAGAATACAGCCACAGGTCTAGACGCGCCGACACCCTCCAGGGCTACTGTGTAGCTCTCTCTCTCTGCCTCCACGACGCCACATCGCTGCCCTGCCGAGGTGACCGCCTGGGCGCTGAGGGCAAACAGATGGCCAACAAACAGCCCAGGCGAGATATCCTCGACCAGGCAGCAGCGACACTCTGAGCTGCCAACAAAGAGCTCTCCAATCCCCGGGACCAGGGAGGGAAACAATGGGGAATACAGGGTGAGTCACTCCCTCATTCACTCAACAGCTGGCCGGGACCCAACTGGGACCGGTGTCCCCCCCCCCCCCCCCCCCCCCCCCCCCCCCCCCCTCACACCCTAACACACACACAAACACATAGAATCTCCTCACACAAGGAGGAGGCTCACAGGGCACTAGCAAACGGTCAGAAATGGCACCAAAAAGCCTAAAGCGCTGAGGAAAGCCTGCGAGCGGCCGGCTCTTGTCGTGTCCTTGCAGTGTCTGATATTATTATATTAATATTATTATAATAGGTCCTGAGAGCCGGAGGGACGGATTTGGCCAAAGATTGAACAGGCTCCTTTAATCGCATGTTGAATGAGATCGGAGCAGAAACCCTCGCATGTACAGTAGTGCGTGCTCACTCACATCGCCGCTGTAATTCATTCACGTTTTTATAATTATATTACTCTGGGTAAAGGAAGCCGCTGCTAACAGAGTGTGTGTTACTGTGAGGATTTCATTTCAAATGTGCCTGCGTTGCAACCCTAAACCACTGCTATTAAATATTGCCAACGTTTATTTTTTTTATAAGGTATAGATATGTTAGCCAAATGGAACGGACCGTCCCACTTTGACTGACGCATTTTATAAAGGCCTGTTAAGTTGGCACTCTGTCTAACGTGTCTTCCTGTGTGTCCGTCTGTCTGTCCGTCCGTCCGTCCGTCCGCCCGTTCGGTCTGTTCGTTTGTTCGTCTGTCTGTCTGTCCGTCTCGCAAAGTAGCCAGACAAAGTAGCTTGACTGGGCCCAGTTAAAGTTAATAGCCCTCCACGTACGCAGGGGCCTAGGCAGGCCAGTACCCATAATAAACGCAGCAAATTATATCACAGAGGGGGAAAAAAAGGCACCAAGGAACCATTTCATCTTGGTTTAACATTCCTCTGCCTTGGGTAAGGACTCTTGCGTCACGCCAATTAGATTAAATCTTTTAAGATCGCCACTGTAAAATGCAACGTAGTTGTGGGCTTGAAAATGGATATTACGGTCATTCTCACCAGAGATCAAGCCATTGTCAAGGCCTGTCACCCATATGTTTTAGAGGGTGATAAGTGCCTCTTAACCTCTTTGGTGCATGGAGGCTGTGGTAAAGACCCTGTCCCCTTAGTCTCTGTGGTGAATGGAGACCCTGTCCCCTTAGCCTCTTTGGTGCATTAAGACTCTGTCCTCTTAGCCTCTGTGGTGCATTAAGACTCTGTCCTCTTAGCCTCTGTGGTGCATTAAGACTCTGTCCCCTTAGCCTCTGTGTTGCATTAAGACTCTGTCCTCATCTTAGCCTCTGTGTTGCATTAAGACTCTGTCCTCTAGTCTCTGTGTTGCATTAAGACTCTGTCCTCTTAGCCTCTGTGGTGAATTAAGACTCTGTCCTCTAGTCTCTGTGTTTGCATTAAGACTCTGTCCTCTTAGTCTCTGTGTTGGCATTAAGACTCTGTCCTCTTAGCCTCTGTGGTGCATTAAAGACTCTGTCCTCTTAGTCTCTGTGTTGCATTAAGACTCTGTCCTCTTAGTCTCTGTGTTGCATTAAGACTCTGTCCTCTTAGCCTCTGTGGTGCATTAGAGACTCTGTCCTCTTAGCCTCTGTGGTGCTGCATTAAGACTCTGTCCTCTTAGTCTCTGTGATCAATGATAGCACAGCTCCTGTCCTATTAGCACTCTGTAGTGCATGATAGCTGTGGCTGGCGTGTTATTCCACAAAAGAAACAATGTAAAAAAAGGCAATCATAATGGCACACAGTTCAGCCTAGTATGTATGTGTGTCTGTGTGTCTGTGTGTCTGTGTGTCTGTGTGTCTGTGTGTTTGTGTGTCTGTGTGTCTGTGTGTCTGTGTGTCTGTGTGTCTGTGTGTCTGTGTGTCTGTGTGTCTGTGTGTCTGTGTGTGTAACAGAGGTTCTATGGTACGGACTGGGTCTTTACTCTGGGTGCTTGTCACTTCTCTCACCCCAAACAAAATACCTGGGCACTGCTTCTGTCAAGTACTGTAAATATTTAGGGTCACCTGTCGCACGATGGAAAATCAAAGCCCTGACTTGACTTAATGCGTGTGTGTGT